>NW_027105031.1:376223-381122 GCF_000696795.3 Halyomorpha halys
AAAAAAAAACCTGATAAAATTTGAATGTTTGGGTTTGGTCTCTAATTTTACTGGACTAATCTTTGTCGCCTCTGTATTTTAGAAACTATTTGTTTAAACAAAAATAATATTATTACCACTTTTGTATTACATGTTGGTAATGTAAGCAACTCTATTTAGAATTTATTTTTCACTAAATCTCTTGGTTTTGCAGATCAAACAGTATTTCCGTATATATTTTATTGTTAATTAAAGAAATTTAGGTGTATATGATAAATAAGTTGACAAAGATATATTGGCTTACCATAAGAAAACAGAGGCATAGTAACCGGCATGCCTGTAGTTGCCACCCCAAGTGAAGCCTTCCTGGCCGAGGGTGAAGTACTCAGCCACAGTGAGGATAGGGAAGGGCAGACCACGCTCAAGGCCCGCTCTGTAGCTAGCGCCCATCTCGCCTGATCCTCGCCACGTGAACCGCTCGTTGAAGTTGATTCCGCTGTTATTCTCTCCTGAAGCACATCATATACTCTTTTTACTAGATGGAAGAGGCAAGATACCCTCTTCCATCAAGTAAAAAAGACCATTGAGTAAAAGTACCGTTAAAGGTACTCTCCCTTGACAAGAAGGATAATATCTATGAAAGGAGTATATCTACTATACTGTAGTATATACTAACCACCTTACCACCTACAGTGTACTGTAGATAAAATAAAGAGAAATCAAACTACAAACAAGAGAATATAGGTGAAATTCTAGATTGATTCTCTAAAACTAACCCTTGAATTTCATTAATTGCACCTGTTCAGAAATGTATTTAGAAAGAGAAAAATAGAGGAGTGACGCTTATTTTAATGTGCACGTGAACACATGATTCTCCTAGATCTATAAAAAGAAAAATACAATAACTTTGTTTGAGCAAAAATAAATAGAAAAGTTTTATTTGAGATAGAATACATCAACAGAATCGGGACTCCTCCAATCTGACTGAAACTCTCTCTTTATACACTGTTCTCTTTGAATTAGGCGGGGATGTGTAGAGAGAGAAGCTTGCGTCTTTGAGGAGGTACTAAAGCTACTATAATTCCAACTAGGAGGGGTTGTATAATCTTGCTCTCCTTCAAAGCCAAATTGAAGCCAAAAAAACCACACCCACGGGGCTTAGCTTTACATTGAGGTCGATAAGAATGTCCATCATTGTAATCTTAACTGAAAAAGAAAGAAGTACTCGGCCACGCCCCTGGTTCATCATGAGACACGACATTTTGGTTTCATTTTTCTTGTTAGCTTACCCCATCCATTATACTTCTTCAACATTCCGACCTACATGAGTTTCATTTGTATAGAAACACTCGAGAGCAGACGTTAGAGTACAAGATTTTTTTTTTTCAACAGTTAATTTAGCGTACAAAAGTTTATTTCATTCCAAAATTTTGTTATTTTTAAACTAAGTTATTTTTACTGTATCAATAAACATGTTAAGAAGAAATAAATTACACTTTATTTCCAAAATTAAAACGATGCTGTATACAATTAGAACTTTTAACGCTAGTCGTATGCAGACTGACTGTTTTATACTGAATTAATCGGAGTAGATTAACCAAACAAATGAAGCCGTCTCTACTTGCGATGGCTAATTGGCGATATATTTTTTAGTAGGTTATTATTGGGTAAGGATTTTCATATAATTACATATTTCTTACTGACAAAGGTATCAAAATGTACCAACTCACTTTTTATGTCTTGGCTCATTTGAGGTCAATTCAAATCAATTTAAATTTACACTTATGTCCTCATATTTCGCTACATATTTGCTATTTCTCTTTATATTAGCACTTTAATAAGGATCGGTATGACTGAAAAAATTATGAATATAAAAAATGTTCGAGTTCCCAACTGTTTCTTTGGTAATGAACATATTGGTTTTATAAATTTATGTATGTACTAAATAATTTTATTGGATTTACTCATCTCTTACATATCGCTGCTTAGCTCAAATAGTTACATAACTGACCAAAACAAATTTGTTACCAGTTCACTAATATTTATAAATAACGTTACTGATACTAACTGTAATTCAACAACAATAGTATCCGTTCATAGAGGAAATAAAGTTTAACTGTTTTTCCTATCCCTGGTTACATTGAAACAGAATCTTGTAATAATGAATGGTAACCAGGATATACTAAGACCATCAATATAAGACCTCACTGCCCTTCACGCTGAGAGGCACAGCTATATATTATCCTGAGGAGTGATAAATAATATTTGCTACAAGAAATATATCCCCCAGGTCCCTCAAGGAGAAGTATGCCACGATTCAGGCATAAAGACCATCCCGTGGCGTCGACCAATGGTCCGGCTGCCGCCTCTAGGCTGTCTTGCCATTTATGCTAGCGAACAAAATAATTGCTAGCAATTGAAATATTAGTGGTAAGCAATTACTTAGGATAATCATTTAACAGTTTTTGCTGCTCAAATATAGACGAATCAAATCAGGATTAATATGATATTTTTTTTATAGTTAATAATAAATAATAATAATAATAAACAACCTCCTCTATGGGGATCGAAATAAGAAGCGGGATATTTAAAACTAATTTGGTGTAAAGAAATATATTAAAGTACTATTGTTTTATACCCTATATGTTTCTAAACTCTGTTATCAAAACTGCAGGTGAATAAATTATTGTACGTAATATTGTTCAAGAGGCATCAGTCACTCTACCTAAACACAAAGACATAAGCGATTGTCCTTAGTCGTATGGGATGAAAAAGTGGGTTATCACTTCCTGTAATTAGAAACCTAAAAAGTTAGGTAATATCGGCAAAGTTGGTTATTGATGTAAAATTGATTATATAAAGAATTTGAAGTAAGAAGGCTAGTTAATGTCCGAGAAAGTATAACATCAGAAGACTATATAGAATTGTCACAAAGCTTTTTCTAAAGTTAATGGAAGCAGATTTTGATTGTGACAGCAAACCGAGCAAAACGTATGAAGCCCTGGAAGCAATGAAACGTGACACTGTGGTAAATGCGATAGTAATTCCTTCGCAATACAACATACTATTAAGATGGAAGCATCAGTTTCTTACCGTTGATTACTATATCATCGTCGTTCTCCTCAGTTGCAGAAATTTATACACTAAATCGCCAGAGATAAATTAGGTCCTTTTAATCCAGGAAAGTTGCCTCATAAATATATTGGGAGCGGCAAAATTAAAAATTTCCCAACAACAACCAGATTTCTCTGAACTTTGTCCTCCCCCAGAGAAGGTATGAAAAATCAACCTCTAGCGGTAATTTTCATAATACAATATCGATATGACTAAATTGCATTTATAAGCAATGTGAAGTATAATAAAAACTGAGTGAACGTTTCACCACAAAGTAGATTCTCAAATTTTAAATATTTAACTTTTTGGGTTTTCAAAATATCGGAGAGAGTGTCATCCCCTTCCAACCATTCACAATCACAAAGTCCCTCGTACTAGGCACAATATTTTATTTATTTGTACTGTCTGTTACATAATTTTTTTGTGTCAATCACATAAATGCATACCTTTAATAATATTATCTCTATGGTCATGGGAGTGGTTCCATTCAGAATAAAAAAAGGTATACAACAAAATGATGATAGTTCACACAATTTATTTTGTGCTAATTATTTCTTCAATATCCCGCTTCCTTTTCGGGTGGACTCTCCAGATCTCGATTCCTACTATCAAGACGAAATCAAATCATTTCCATCAATACCAAAATTTATAAGAGTGTATAATATTAGTTGTTTATTTGCTCGATTTGGGTCTATTTTGCTGTACTATAATGAAGAAGAGTTGGCGTTAGGCATCGCAAACTATTTGAACATGTACAATATATACATCATTTAAATTTTATTACTTAAAAAAAGACATACTAAATTTTCTAAAAAAAATTATGGACACAAAGGATAGACTGGTTCTAAAAAAACAATAAAAAAAAAAAAACCAACAGTGAATGACGACAAGGATAAAATATTAGTAAAATATTTGATGTCAACTTTGGAAAAAACCAATCCATGTTTACAATACTGCACATAATCTAGATAAGAACCCTCATATAACTCGCGCAACTATGTAATGATGTAAACACGTCTGATTGTAGGGACTGCAACAATTTTGTATTTTATATCTCAGCCAGTCAGAATTAGAGATGGATTGGAATGTTCAGTCTGAAAAATGTCGGAAATACCAATGAAGGATGGATACACTCAAATTTGATAAATCACATCAGACATAAGGAAGTAGCCCTATAATCTGATATGTTTCACTTTAAGATATTGCGAAAGCAGAGATCTTCACCCATGTTCTTTTCAATCTTATTCTGACTGTTTCCATTAGTTCCTATTGTTCCTATTCAATGTTTGTTCTTTTTAGTGAATCACTACCTCATACTATTTTGACCGATTGGTAGTATCGGCATCTAAACTTTGGGTCCGCTCAACCTTTTATTATTGATCTTAACGTTTAAATAAATCAATTGGTATCCATGTTAAGTCCTAACACTCTTTGTTATATCACCAACAGCCCAACGTTTCGGCCATCCTCAAGAACAATCTTAAATATACATTTACACCTCACATCCAATTATTTAAAAATGTTTTGCAGGCTATTCTGCCCAGGTCAATTATTACAAGTCAAAACACCCTATTTTGTCACAATCTCATTAATTTTTACAACTTTTAATTTTAGATCAACTTAACACTATAAACTATCATATAAACAAACTCGTTTGACCTGGGCAGAATAACCTGCAAAACGGTTTTAAATAATTGGATGTGATGTTTAAATTTGTATTTGAGATTGTCCTTGAGGATGGTCGAATTGGCCTAAACGTTGGACTGTTGATGATATAATACAGAGTGTTGAGACATAAAATGGATA
>NW_027105031.1:381224-390825 GCF_000696795.3 Halyomorpha halys
TATATATAAATTGATCTTAACTTTAAATCCTTTTTACTCACTTCAGTTCCTTTGTTTTGTATTCTTTAAGAATGTGTTAAGAAGATTATGAACATCTCTGCTCTAAGTTGGTTTTTTTTTAGTTGTCATTTTTGAATGGTTTTATGCTATGAATTTTTGTTTCCGATTTTTCAAGAAGTTTTGAAAGTTTGGTTCTGTCAGGGTCTTGTAAAGCTACCATATGGTTGAGGTATTGTTATGAACAAAACCAAGATGCGACAAATTTACGTAGGCATGTTTACTGGAATCAAAGTTCCATGTAAGAATTTCTAAGTACTTGATTATTTTGACGCTTACGGGCAGAGATTGCGCAAGTATACACATCTAACAAGGTTATTCTTAAAAATAAAAAGACGGTTATAAAAAGAGCATTTGAAAGAATTACTCAGAGGGACACGCAGTGATTAACAACAAAGCCAAACATAATCAAAGCCGCTATCGTACAAAGAGGAGGAAATAAAAGAAAAGTTTTCTTTGTTACCCCAAAACTAACAAAAAGAAAAATGGAACTAATTTTTCAAGGTGCGGTATGGTGAGCTATAAATGCTGACCGGAAGTAGAAAAAGCGTGGAAACCATTCAAACTCCATTTGATCATGGATGTCCTCCAGAAGTATATATCATAGTAAAGGGTAATTTTTTTTTCGGTAGCTTTTGGGATGATGGAAACAAATGAAGAATAGTATTGTCTACCACTATACGCAATTTACCGTCATTAGCAAATCATTTCCTCTACAATATATTGTTAATAGAGTGTACTTTATAAGAATTTTTACTCGGTAATTAAAGTAATTTAAAAATAATCATATAAGCTTGCTGTGAAAATATTAAATCTTGTTGGTCTAGGAAAGAGGTGAGGACAAAATATTCAGGATAAAAAACAAAAATATAGTAATAATAAAAATTAATAAAATTTAAGAAAATGAAATAAATTAATTAATAATAATTTTTGGATATGAGAAATGTAAGGCATTTGCATTTTTCTCATCCAGGAAAAAAAGTGAAAAATCATTTCTTTTTCTTTTATATATAGACTTTTAAATCACTGTCATGATACAAGATAACTTAAAGACTTAAAGACAGAGTCGTTAAGAATATTTACTGCCATCTTTTGGATTTAAAACTTTCCTTAGAGAACCTATCCAACTGAGATATTCGATCCGTTTCGAAAGCCAAATCGTGAAGATGGGATTCAGAAGAAATGGCATGAATTTTGTTAATATCTCCATAGAGAAGGACTTACTCAGTACTATGACTTATTCAATTCCATTGTCCTACTGTAAAATATACTTATTCCTATCAACTAGAAGATATCTTTGTTATTTAAATATCCTGCAGATTGGTCGTAATCTTAAATCTGAAATGACAACCTATATTTTAATCCTCTAAAGAAATGGAATTGGGGAGCCAGTAGTACCACTTAACATAATTTAATTTTTGTAGATCCCTAGAAATCGGTTTTCAAACAAAGAAATTTGCTAAACATAAGATTAAATAGTCGAAATTCACAATGAATTTTCTCATTTTCGTTTATTTAAACTACCAGTCCGATTTGGAAAACTCTCTTTGCGTTAGAGAGACCGTTACGATCTATAGAAACCACATACAAATGTATATAGAGCATTGTAACATGTCCATAATCACATTGGATAGCAGTCATGTATGTTTGGTTATTAAAGATTACATACGTAATTTGCACTTAACGTGAATTAAAAATGGCGAAGGGAATTAGAGAATTAAATCAATTGTGAAGTTTTTATGTCGTGTTCGAATTCATATAAGCCGAAAAACTGCTAAATGTTACCATGTTTTGGTGCGGCTAAGAACATTCGCTATGAAGATTTTTTCGAATCTCATTTAGATTTTATCACGAACCCATACAACTAGGCTCTAATTATTATACAAAAACCCTATTTTATCAAGACTCATTCTAGCGCTTTGACAAAGGAGACACCTAAACCTGAGACCGCCACTTCTCCAACAGTGACTTCCAGCAAGTAGAAGAGAATAACACTTTTTATCTTACCAGGTGGATTTTCTGGTAAAATCTATTATGTGTAACTATTTAAGAGCTATAAACTTAAGAAATTAGAATTTTCCTACGTGCAACACCACAGTTGCGCCTTCTTATTCCTTGGCTTACGTTAACATTAAACTAGACCGTCATTTTTTTTTAGACATAGATGATTACAGTATGTTCTGATTTCAAGACTCAGGGACACTTCGCACCTCCACTAGACTGCCATTTTACTCTCTCTGCACTTATATACAAAAAAAGTAATTCAAATCAGACTAAAAACATACAGGCTCCATCATCTACTATTATCACCGGCTCTCTTTCAACATTTAAAAATTAAAATATACAAAAGTATATTGAGACCAGCTCTTATGTACAGAGCTGGTATCTTCTATTCACATATCTTAGGGACGGAATACAGTATACGGAAGCACATCAAGGTTTTTCTATTCGTTAAAAACTTCTACCAAACCATAATTCCAATCTCTGGTGACCTCAGCGCACATTGCAACAATAATTTTAACACATGGGTAACTTGGACATAGGTTAGGTTTTTAATTATTATTTTACTAGGTTAGGATTTTAGGTATAGTCAAGTAACAGAAATTAAGCGTGTTCCACCACTTGAATTTTTGAATATCATGCTTATCAGTTCAGTCCATCAACGAACCAGCTTATCAAGCTTAAAATGTTGCCAAGCAACGGGAAAAGATGTAGCTTCAACAAGTTGTATAATAGTAATTTATTTTATTTTTTTATTTATTTTTCTAGCTTTATGATTATAGGGATGTTGAAAAAAAAGTGTAAAAGCATGGTATTTTTGCAAATAAACTTGGCAGGTATCAAATAAAAAAAGTTGTGAAAAGACTTTAATGCCGTTTAGAATAATTCATTCTCGGTTCAACCTTGCCTTTCATCTATGAAAACATCTGCAAGATAGAATTAACAACGTTTTATATGTGATAATTGTAAAAGTAATTTTATGTCTTTGGAAGGTCATTACTTTAATAACCGGTTATAACTATCGGTACTCTCATTACATATTATGACATAGTATTAATTATATCTGTGCAGCTAGTGCAATGTTCAAGAGAATTGGCTGTAAAAGACTCAGCAGATTTTATAGACCAAATTATAAAAGTTCTGAAAGAATCCCAACTCTATTGTAAAATATAAATTACCAATATCGACCAGCGTAATCGTTAAAAGAAAAAGAAACCAGTCTATACTAGAAATATTCATCTGTCAAATGCCAAAGACAAGAAGATAAAGTAAAAAGGCGTAACGACCAAGAAGTTAATCGCCCAGAATAAATATGTAATCTAATCTAAGAAGTACAGTACATAAAAACAGATATATTTTACTCTAAGTTCTGTTAGATAAAAGCAAAGCAGTGATATACTAAATATCTCTTATCGGAAAGATGCCTAGATTATATTAATGTAAATTGCTTTTTAAAAACTAAAGAAGAGTTTTTTTTCCTGGGGTAGGCCAGTCCATTCCTGAGATTCTAAAATCCAACAAAAGTTTAATCCATTCATGAAATTTCAAGATATATTTTGCAGAGTAGAAATTTTAAGTTTTTTTCTAATGCTTAACATTCATATTTTAAAACAAAATTATAAACTGTATTATTATTTATATATCATTTTCTATCCTTCATTAGTTAAATTTGTTTCTGTCTTGAATTCTTTTTTACTTCTCTATTTTAATCCATTTTTAAAAATTTTTATTATGAAGCAAGACGAAACTGTATCCAACTTTATTAAATGTTTTAATAACTGAGGACTTAAGACTTACAGGCTAATATTAATTTATTAAAGATATATGCTAATTGATTGACTGCACTGAAGATATATGTCAAATTACTGATTTATATATTAATTGTTTTAGAGTGGTTTATATTACTATTAATACAAACTTCAATGATCCACTTTTTATTAACCCTTAACTTTTTATTAAAACAAAACCTTCAACGTTTTGGACCTTTTCAAGGAGAAAACCTCAATCATCGATGTCATGATTCATTAAATTGTCTTTTTGCGGCACATAGCCTACATGTCTTATATAAACCACATAATTTCATTACAAAACTATTCCACAAAAATTTTTTTTCCTTTCCTATTAACCTCATTAATAATACTAACATTTATTTCTCGAAACAACATCAAAATCTTATTTGTCGGAGGTTTTTAAAAATAAAAAGTTGATAGTAAAAGGAGATCATTGAAGTTTGGGTTAATAATGATATGTGTCAAGTTACGTGTTTCTAAGATGTAATTAGAACATTCACTAAAAATTTAATCTGTCACTCAAGAAAATGTTTTATAATAGTAATCAGCTTTATTCACCGAAAATGTTTATTATCTACGTCTAAAGAAATCATAACATCAAACAGCCTACTACAACGTAATATAATTATTTTTGAACCAAATATTACCACAATGGCATTTGTTTCTTTAGATTACCTGGAGGACAATGCCTGAGAATCGAATAAAAGTTAGCAGACCATTAGTGAACGAACACTACACAAAAGGACTCTTTACCATCCAGTTTGAACTCTGGAAATGGCACTAACGAAATCGGAACATATATTTCTTCACAGGGACTCAAAGAGGAAACGAATGTCATGTTGAATGATAGAATCATTAAGGTGTTATGCACTAGTAATTGCAATATACCAAATATGATAGTTTCAACAGAGGTCACCATATATCACACTCAAAACAATTTTAATACCAAATTAATCAGTCATAAGACACGAAATAAGAAATTTTGTTTTGATGTAGCTCATACAAACAATAAAATTTATTGACTTTTCCTTATCTAAATATGAAATATGAAATTATGAGAACTATTGCAATCGAAAAAAAAGAAAAGAAAGTTCAAATCAGAGTTAAGTAGGAAAATACAAGTTTCAAGGTTCTAACGCTTTTGCATAAACTCGTATAATTATATAATTAAATGGTCTTAATATCTGCTATGTCTTGTTCTCATTGACATAGCGTGATTGGGCTAGAACGTCGCTCTAAATTTTCTATTTTTTATTGTTAGTAGTAATAAAAATAAGGCCGTTTGTGGCTGAGGAAGTTAAGCGACTGTTATTTCTGTAACGTCCTCACGAAATGAAAAAAGGATCACACCCCTACCATGGTTAAAATTGTTGGTTACCTTTAACCAATACCTCCCCATCTTCCAATGTTACAAATGACCAGGAAGGGGCTCATGAAAAAGTTGTAATAAAAATGAATAAATATTACCAGTGATAAAGATGGATAAATATAACAGAATTAAGATTAATTAAAGATGATTTCTTACATTAGCACTGAAAGAGTGATTATTAAATTCTTATTTTGAAGCCTGCCATTCAACTCTTTACTGTCTCATAAAATTGTAAGGTATATTAAATAAAGTAAACTAAATTGTAAATAAATATTAAAATAAAACTAACCTATAAGAGTTATGTTGACGTGGGCCAAGCCAATGTAGGCTCCTAGTTCGGCGGGTACCAGCTCCTTGGAGAAGGCACTGTAGGAACTTACAACTCTCGTTCTTGCCACGTGCCAGCTCGATCCCATCTTGCACACTGCAGCAAATAAATTTTAAACTTCATAAATGGACTGAAATGGTATTTTCATAAAGATAAACTATTATGTCAAATGTATATTTGATCAAATTATATGTTTTCCGGAATAAGTAAGAGCAATTGAACTATATGCGTATTATTACATCAGTTCATACTAGTATATAAAACTATACATAATCATAATAAAATAAATAGGTAAATAAAAAAAAATAAAAATATATAAATGAATACCTTCAATGTACGGGTTTACAATAATTACCTCTACACAACAATAAATGCTAATATAATAAGCAAGTGACGTGGGAGGCCAAAAACTAGGGGAATAGACAGAATCAACATCGATGCAAAAGAGCTACATGCAGCAAATGCAGTAGCCCTTCGAATGCAGTAGCCCAAAATAGGGAGTTAAATGCAATAAATGGTAATATGTTCGTAATATATTTACTAAAACTAATTAAAAATATATTTATAATCACTATAATTTCTTTTTTCACTCGCAAACGAGCAGTCCAAACAGTTTTTAATGATAATCTTAAAACTATAATTTTTTTTAACATAGATGATACATTATCATTGGAATAATTGTGTAGAAATATATACCAAAAAAATTTAAATAAATTTCCTCAGTTAAAATGTACTTTAAAAAGATAATATTTTGTCAAAATATAATTTCTTTTCAGAAACGTTCTTTCAGACTGTTATGATGGGATTGATAGACAGTTCAGTTAAAATAAGCTATTATACAGTGGCTATGACTTTTGTTTCTAATACTTATGCAAGAATCAAGTAAAGTTCTTTTAAAGTTTTGTTTGTATTTTAATTTAATTTTTAAAATCAAATTCGAAAATCATACAGATTTATTCTTATGGGGAAGCCCATGACCAGATACTAATCTACATAATAAAACCGGGCTCTATGTGCCTGTAACATCTCGATCACAGACTTGTTGAAAATTGTATCTGAAAAACGAGAATCTCAATAAAGATTAAATTGTTAATAATGTTTCCCATTATGTTATAGATATGGAATACGGTTGAATTCAAAACATTTTGATTCTTCTTCTTCTTTTGCTTCTCCCTATAGTGCCCACTCAGCGGAGAAAAGCGTTCAGCCACCGGCTACCAACTTTCTCTATCAGCAGCTAGGTTCCTGGCCTCATGAAGATCCTTCCCTCTTGCTCTGTAAAGCCTGTCGACATACTCCAGGTAGGACATCCTTGGTCCACGAGGCCTTCTGTTATCCGGTATATACTCCATCGTCTTTAAGGGGTCCCTATGTTCCTCCATTCTAATGACGTGGCTGAACTATTTCAACTGTCGTGTCTGCAGAACCTCCTTCACTGAGGCAATCCCCAGTTCCTGGCGTATCCTCTCATTTCGGACACGATCTCTCCTCGTCTTCCCCACCGTTCTTCGCAGAAATTTCATTTCTGCAGCAGTGACTCTACTCTCCTACCAGTCCGTCAGTATTCAGCTTTCAGCTCCATACAAGAGTATCGACAAGTATTCAGACTTGTAGATAGGGAGCTTAACATTCCTATCTACCTCTCGCTTCCCTATTACAGTATTGTAGATCTGGTAATAGACTGCATTAGCCTTCCTTATCCTGTTTGATATTTCTGAGTTTATTTTCCCAGACCTGTCTATTATAGTTTCTAGGTAGGTGAAATCTGAAACCACTTTCATTTCTTTCCCGGTACAATATATATAGAAATCTTATACTTGCCTCTCCACTTGTAATATCTTGCTTTTGCTGGTATTTATTTCCATTCCTTTCCGGTAGAGCTCTTCGTGCCATTCAGTCACTGCCTGCTGTAATTTATCAAGGGTGTCGGCGACGAGAACAATATCATCATTGCGTAAGGAAGAGTTGTATGACCATTGGGCGGAGGTTTCTAAGGCCCAAGAACGTCCTCTTTGTTCTTTTACAGATGGTAGCCACTTCATGTACAGTAAAAATAGCAATGGACTTAGACTCTTACCTTGTATGTCATAAAGTACGATGGTTATGAAACAAAGATTTGGGGTATAGAGTGTAAGAAGGCTGGGTTTCAAAAAATTAGGACTCACTGGTTGAGATGTGAAAAATAATCAACGTGAGAATTTTAATGAAATAAAATTGTTATTTTTAACTATATATTTTAAGATTCGGGATCGGTGTTACTGAACTCTCAACTCTAATTTAGGTTTCCAAAACTTTTTTTAAATTGAACCAAATGTCATTCATAAAATAATTTATTCCATGTCAAAAATAATTTAGAACGACATGAAACTAACTTAATTAATCTGAAAATAATTAAATTAAATTTACAAAATTCGAACAATCACACAATCATAGGAAAAGATATAAAATAGGGAATAAAACAGAAAATAAATTACTAAAATAAATCAATAAACAAGAGCTAATAAATAAATAAATTCTAGATGGTTTATTATTTTCAGCAATGAATATTTGTAAACGATGAAGGAAAAAAATTAATGAAACAAAGCCGCATAATTTGAGGTTCTTCGTTTCAGGATGAATAATATCCAAGAAAAGATAAGATAATTCCATCCCTCCTCCGTCCATGGCTTTTCTCCGAGACTACTTTGATGAAATTTGTTTATTTTTGGAATTACAGTGTTCTTTTCTTCTTATAAACTTGGATTTTTATCTCAAGTGTTTCATCAATAAAGTAGTGAATATAAACATTTTTTACTGTTGTCAACGTATCATCATTATTACGAAACATAATGTTATATAAGTGAGCAAGAGGATTCTAATAATTGAAACATTGTGTTACATAAGTTAGTAATTGAAATCCTTGAACATTCATTAGAAAATCCTTTGTAACTGACAATCTTTCCAATCGTCACCTAAACTCAGGTTATTACAGAATTTGAAAAAAAAGTGCTATGTAATCGTGTTAATGAGACACGTTTATTTTATTAATGACACGGCCACAGCGGAGTGGATTCGTGAAAACCTATGGGAAGCCCCTGTACACTCCACTCTTAATCCGCGATGAAATTGTTTTTTCATTATATTTATTATTTTCTCCTATACTACCTTTTATTTTAAGTACTTCGGGTTTTGTATGCATGCTAACTAAATAAATACTATCTAGCTTAAATGTATGCTACTAGGTAATAGAATCTCTATATTTGTACGATACATATATTTTATTTAAATATACTTGTAAATAAATGTTGGAGATCGAGAACAAAAAAAAAGTTGAAGGGATATAAATGAATAGGCGATAAAAAAGAACTGGACTCACTTTAATTTACTGTCCCTAATAAAATTAAGAATTAAATTAACATACTAAAAAGATAAAATAAAAGTGACAATTTTCAAGATGAACAAACCAAAAGATGCCATAGATAAATTGTCTTAATTATTAATAATTTTGTTATTGCTATACCTTTTTTTTAGTAGGATTTATTTTAAAATTATTAATTATCAATCAGAATTATTTTAAAATTATTAATTATCAATCAGAATTATTTTAAAATTATTAATTATCAATCAGAATTATTTTAAAATTATTAATTATCAATCAGAATGATTGAGGAAAAATATTTGTAGGATCTCATTAAACCCTGACTGTAAAAAATAAAATAAAACTTTTTAAGAATAGAATTTTTGTGTTAACAATCAATTTTAAAAATTAATTGTATGTGCAAACAATCTTATAATATACACATATCTATTTTAGATATTTCAGTGAAATTTCAGTCTATTTTTAAATATGGCCATTTTCAAACATTTTTTCCTTAATTCTTCAAGTCATATATTAGATGAATTTTAATTCATGTATTAGAAAAAATAGGCACAAATGAAACCATTGAGCATTGACAAGTAGAATTGAGGTGTTCAATACAAGGTAACTTTAAAGTAGTGATCATGAAAGGGCAGAGTAGCACTATTTTCTACACATAAAAACTATATTTATATTTTTAATTTGATATAATTAATTTT
>NW_027105031.1:390875-394270 GCF_000696795.3 Halyomorpha halys
GCGCCCTCGCTTTTTATTTTTATATATTTATATTTTGTTTTTTGTTTAAATGGTGTTTTAAACTGGATTAGATTAATGAAATTTTATTTAGGTGTTTTGATAGTTTTAAAATGATACTTCTCAGATGGTAATTGTAGTTTCTTAAGTCGACATAGGGACACTTTTCATTTATTCTGCAAAGTACTCAACCCCTGAATTTCAAAAAAATAAAGATATTATCAACGAAGAATTCTCAATTAAAACCAAATTTTAAAAGTATTTTATTTCGGTGTTTTTTTTCAAATTGATATATTCTGAAGGCCACCAATGTAAGATCACAATTCTTAAGACCTCCAAATTAGTGAACAAATTTAATAAGGTAATGACGTTTTCCGCATCGATTATTTTAAAGATTGAAAAACTAAACTGGTACAAAGACATTTAAATACTCATAGTTGTAGCTGTTAACATAATTGCAATGTATTGGCCCGGCCGAGGAGACCAGAATGCATTTCGTAACGAAAATGCCTCAATAAATAAGTAATGATGGATTCTAGCGTGGAATTTAGTTCTCAATTGATTTTTCTCCTGCTGTTAGTTCGATATTTCTCACCGTTTGGACGCAGAATGTCAAAATATGGTGATATGATTTCTGCCTGGGCAGATGATATTGAAATTATAGTGACTGATTCCTAGAAGAAATCAAATTCTGAAACAATTTTGTTCGATATTACTAACCATTAAAGGAAGAAAAATTTATTTGCAATTTTTTGACTTCAGTCTTCAGGCAGCGTCGGATCGGAAACATCACTAGTATATACGAGAATATGTCATTTATATATATATGTATATTTTCATTCAAAATTCTAGAGTAACGTGCAAGAAATGAAAGTTTCACTGACAATAGAAATTCCATTCTTCACACAGACAATTTTCATTTAGAAATACTCAAAACGTTCATAAAAAAGGAGAAGTATCGATCGTGTCATAATCATTTTTTTTTTAGTTTATTTCAGCTTTTGTTTTTCCATCACATTTTCAAAGTTTTTAATTCTAAGATTAATATGATTTTTATATATTTTTTCTTCTTTCTTTTTGACGGGCTAATTTTCTGATATTCTTGCACATGAAAACTTGTTTTATTTTAATTTCAAATTACTCTGTTTTAATTCGAAAAGTAAATGCCAATGTCGCCAAGGCAAATATGTGGGTTAGGCTACGTAGATCCCACAGTC
Organism: Halyomorpha halys; assembly: GCF_000696795.3. Lineage (NCBI taxonomy): Eukaryota > Metazoa > Arthropoda > Insecta > Hemiptera > Pentatomidae > Halyomorpha > Halyomorpha halys. The sequence continues at coordinate 392,090 of NW_027105031.1, forward strand.
CAGAGGTTCCCAAACGTTTTTAGCAACGGCACCTTTGTTAGGTTACAACAATTCCGGGGCAGAAAAACAATGCAAAGTAAATGTACTATACATTTGCTTTTTTAATTAAATGTTTATTTTGAGAAAATGGCCTCTTTTCACGGAACCTCTGACAAACGCTTGAGGTACCCTATTTTAGGAACTGCCATAACCTTAAATAACAATTTTGGATATTCATTTTGGTAATTAATAAAGATATTATATAATTAATAAATAACTTTTACAAGTTTATACGTCACACTTCGATTTAGGTATATTTATATTTCTAAATGAGACTTGTGTTTTGAATTTGTTCATATTTATAACGTTTTGTTAATTTAATTCAGCGCGAAAATACTCAAGTGCTCGAAAAATCCTTAGGATTTGTATGAATACCCTACTTTGTATTTTCTTATCGAAAAATTTATAATTCATATTTGTTTTATTTTCTTCAATGCCTGAACTCGCATTCGTACCATCCTTTTCGATGAATCTGATATAAGATTGGACCAAGAAATACCCAAGGAGAACCACAGGACTAACCTTCACCTTTCGCATTGTTGTATTCGCTAAAACATTTGGTAATATTTTGTTTATCGCTTTCTTCTCTTCTCATCGCCCATTATAGTTCAAGGGGATATTATTTCTCTCGTCGCTCATTACTGATTTCACATTCTGACATAATCAACTGAAACGAACAGCTAGGAGAGAAGGTAAGAATTTTCTCGCTCTTAACTTAGTATAAGAAAACAGGTTCTCGATAAGTAAATAGATACATTTCATGAGATGTGGCAAATATAGGTTTATATTTGTTAAAATGCTATAAAACTTTTAAAGATACTGACTGAATTTTTTTCTTAATATTGACCATCATTTAATTATTATACTACACTATAATTTTAAAAAGGGGCCTAGAAAAACATTTTCGGATTATTCTTAATTTTTTGAAAACTCTGATTCAAAATTTTTCCTTTCTCCAAGAAAGACCCATGTATGAAATCAATTGGTAAATAGTCTAATTATTTAAGAAATATTGATACATCGTGTAGGAAAAAGGACTGTCGTGGAATTGATATTATACTTGTGAATCTGATTGAATAAGATCACGAAAAGAGCTCTGGATCATTTCATTTTTAGTCACGTGTTCTTATTTTTTGGCGTATCTAAGATTGAGCCATATCCTAAATTGAAAAGAGAAAAACATTCAAACAATTGGAAAGTTGGTATTAATCTGTAGGCGCCTGGACATACCAAATTAAATATGGTTAAAATAAGTCTGCTCTAGAGGTATATAAATAGTTATTGACCTGGATTGGAAATGTAAAAGATTAGATACAGAGCGGGCTGTTACAGAATCGTGATCGGCGAGTTTGCTGCGAGCACATATCTGATCCGCTCTGGTTAACACCGCTTCCACAAGAAGGGTAAACACACAAAGTGTTACACCACCACACGGGCAAATATTAATCACCATATCTAGGTCTCCTAGCCTTATTCTTTCTATTAATAATGCCCTTTAGGATATTGGTCATATCGTATGACCAATGAAATACCCCCCCGTCGCGGATTATTGGCCACTGTCACGTATTGTCTAATTAATGGCTCTCAATTCACTGGCCTAGTTGTGAATTATTGGTCGTGCAACCCTTCAAGGCCCTCTCGGAGATTTCTCAGGATTAATTTCCCATAAGGACAAAGCTGATTGGGTGAAAGTGAGAAGTAATTGAACTTTATGATTTAAATCTGATTCTCAGTATATTAATACATTTTTTTATTTTTAAAGAAGACAGTTTTATTTATAAGTACATTGATAATAATTAGAAGAATTCCTGACATTGAAATATACTGAATCAGAATGTTGGCAGAGAGGAATTTTTTTTTTTTTTTTTTCCTAGCCCCTATAGAAAATTTTTTTTTTTTTTTTTATTGTTGAAATATTTTTATATATATACATATTTACAATTGTTCTTTTACTGGAGCATTGCTCCATTCTAAGGACAGGTTGAGATTATAATTGTTTGAGTCTATATAATGTTTAAGTAGACGAGGTGCTGGGGCACACTTCGTTTTCTGAGTTTTATCCTACATACTAAAAACTAAAACTAAAGAGTGTCTTTTCACTAAATTTCAATGGTCGGTACATCATTGGCTACGAGGGTGGAG
>NW_027105031.1:394585-396300 GCF_000696795.3 Halyomorpha halys
TTTATCAATTTTTTTATTTTTTTTTAATTTTCAATTTTTGAAAATAAAAAAAAAGAGAAGTGTCGGCCTCAGAATGCTCTTGTAAACTTGGAGTTTAAGCCGCAGAGAGAGCGCTGGCGATGCGAGGAGGTGGTTTAATCTGTAAGACCGCCTTCGTACAGTGACTGAATAAGGATAAGAATAAAGTATACCATCATCACAGTTCTCATCGTGGTCACTAAAGAGTAATTGTTCACGAAGCAGAGTAATCAGTGATTGGACCGTTCATTTATCCTCCATGATAGATGATAAGCCGAGTTGGGCATCAGCGAACACCCCGTCACTTGTGGCGTCCCCCAGGGTTCGGTCCTTGCGCCAGTTTTATTCAACATATATACTGCCCACATAGTCGGGACTAAATTTAACGATGCTCAAATACCTGGCTATGGGGCGAGTATGAGTGCAGACAAGGCCATGGACCAGGCCGCTGCAGCGGCCCAACTCATCGCTAACAAACTACGAGACATAAACATTCACATCAACCCTCAAAAACGGACGCCATCACTTTCTCATACAAGAAAACTCCCAACAGAGCACTTAAACTCAACGAACAGACTATACAAACCAAGAAACATCTCACATACCTCGGCATTAAGCTAGAAACACATCTATTTTTCACTACACTCATACAGAATAGAATACAAATCGTCAAATCGACTAACATCATACCAACCTAAGCACCTCATCTACTCACCAGGGCTGTCACTCAGACTCAAATTACTCATCTACAAAATAATGCTACGACCATCACTCCTACACGGCGCACCACTACTACATTTTCTCTACCCAACAGCCCTGAAATCACTACAACAATACCAAAACAGTACACTACAGAAGATATGTCGAGGGACATCTCTGGAAAGACGTAACATGATGCACATTCATAACGAACTACAGCTAGAAACTGTACAACAACACATCACACGGAGACACATCAAATTCTTCGACAGTCTCCCTGCTTCCTTCAATCCAGTATTGCAGTCTATCATTCCATCCCCCTTCCTGCGAGGTGGCAGGGCAGGAAAGGTTCCAAAAACCCTATCAACATCACCTTATAACTCCATCTTCTGATGCACCCCCTCCTCCTCCCCCACACTTCTTTTTCGACTTCTGACTGTTTTCTTATTATTTTACCATTATCTATTGTCTTTATTAAGTAATGTTTTTATTTTTTCTATTATCATCTCGATACAACACGAGGAGGCCCCTCACCTCCGGATTTTAACAACAGTACCATTTAGAATGGATATTTCATAAATAACAAATAAACATTACAGGTAACCTTAAAATACCAAAGGTAGTAAAAGGTAATACCCAACACGATTTATTTCCTTTTATCACAGTAAAGCACTCACTAATTCACTGTTTCTTTCTGTTTTAGAGGGATCGGGGAAAAAAAATAGCGAACAACTTTTTACTTAGCTAAGGCTAAACTAAATAGCTAAATAGTTATGATAAAAATACAGTTAATTTAATAATTATCTGTAAGAAAGAGCGATTTTTCATAGCTAAATTAGCTGTTAGATGAAATATGCTAACTATAGATAACGGCCTTCATGAGAATTTAAACTAATTAACTGTAGCTCTAGCTGTCGAAAATGACTATTATTTTCTTGTGAGTAGTTATTGAGCTTTGGAGGTTCTTTATAATTAACAGTAAATATTTATTTTATATA
>NW_027105031.1:397850-419013 GCF_000696795.3 Halyomorpha halys
AGAATATATAGGCTTCATTTAGAATCTATTATATTTATTCTAATGTCTTAAGAATAAATATTGGAGATTTTAAATTAAATAATTGCACTTTTTTCAATTGTTATTGAATAATTTAAAAAGTATTGATTGGCTAGTGAAGTAATGCGTCTGAACGTGCAAATTTCACGAAAACCACCAGAATCCTACGAGGATAGTGAGGAACGATCACCAGACGAAAAATCAACATAGTTAAAGACTGTATCTTTTTTTTATTTTACGAAAAAATAAATATTCAAAATACTTATTTCAAAAAGACAAAAATTGTAGCCGCATATAAAATTATAACAAATTTCAATTATTTGGGATAACGATAGGTCTTTAGGTGTATGGATTGACGCCAAAAAAGTAACTATGTTTTTATAAATTACTTTATCGGATTGAAAGAATTCTAAAATGAAACAATTAAATTAATAACTACCAATTAACCACAAATGATCGATTAATAAATTTAATAGCCTTTAGTATGTGAGGAAGTGATATAAAATAAACCATCCCTCTGTATCTTTTTTCAGACTGCTTAAACTATTTGTAAGAAAGAAAAAAAAAATGACTTACCCATTATAACGTTACCGACAAATAGGCTCAAGGTGACTGTTGTGAACGTGGTTAGCCTCTGAAACAAATAAACACTAATAAATAAATAAATTATTAATAATTTTTTATACACACTTGAAAATTTATTATTTCTTCCTATTCTAACTCTATATAAAAGTGTTATATCATAGAATATTTGATATTATATTATCATAAGTTACATTATGTTACAACATTTTTATATAATGAAAATAGCATTTTATCATTGTAAAATAGATTTCTTAAGATAATGCTACTATTCAAGGGCGTACCAAAGATCAAATCTAGGGGGGGGGGGCTAGCATTAGCCCATCAAGTTCTGACATTGCAGCACGGAAAAGGCCATATTTTCAGTTGCCAATTAAATTCTAATTCCCATTAAAATAAATTATTATTATTATAACTTAATTAGCCATCAGTTCATTATTTTAGAGTCGACGAACAAAATCACTGGAAAGTTTCATTCAAATTTGAAAATTTATTACAGTTTTTTTTTTATAAAAAGAATAAAACGCTAATAACGATTTCTAGGGAAATCATAATTCTGATTCATCTAATAATGAAACTGGTAGGTATCAAAAATAAAAAATGTCTAAATTCCTCATTTGTAAGTAATTTTATTATGTTAGCAGAAATAACATCCTTCAGAATCGGTAGTATAAGAAGATTCTAGGAATCAGGATCTGAATATGAAGACAACAAGGACCAAAATGATTCAAAAATATCCTGAAAGAGACGAATAATGGATCTATTGAATTTGGCATCGTTTGAGGATGATTATTCGCACTACGCATTGAATCAAGGCTTAGACAATTTTCATAATGATAAGTACAAGGACCAAAACTTAAAGAAGAAGTAGCATCTCTGTTTGAATCACTTGTAGAATACAACAACCCAAAAGCACATTGTAGCTAATAGTGACATGTTCTCGAATCGAAATTAATTTTGATATGCAAACATTAATCGAGCCTCAATTTAGATAAAAATTGTTGAGTCCAGGGATAATGAAATTAATATCGTTAATCAGAAATTTACATTTTTAGGACACTCTATCATTCAAACTTTGGATGAAGTGGTTTTAAAGTAATTAAAAAGACCGAAGGAAAAACTGTAAATTGTTCAAGAATAATGTTGAGTCAAATCTACAATAAAATGTACAATAAAAATAAAATAGAAAAACGATGTACTGAATTTAAAATTAACAAATTTTCACTGCAATGAGGAAGACTAACTAATTTCATAAATATGAAATTATTTTATTATATGAAAAAAAGTAGATATATTAAACACAACAAATACAAGAATTTATTACGAGTGAGGTGTAGATAGTTGACCGTAGATTAATGATTGGAGAAGTTTGTCGGGGGGGTGCGGTCAGCAAAGAACAACATAAATAAACAAAACCATATTTATTTTATGCCGACGTTTCGACCTGAGTTTCAGGTCTTCATCAGGGCTACAGAACAAAGAGATAACAACAACATTTAGAGTAATATACAATTGAAAAGGAATAGTATACAAACAAATTTAGAATTATACAAAATATTGAATTAAATCCTAAATGATAAAAAATTGATTACTGATAATTGAATAGTACAAAATTTTAATTGATTGATAATCGTGGAATTCTATGGTAGTAAATTGAAAACAGTGACAGATGAAATATAAGAAGAAGAAACTACTTGCATATCTTATATTATAACAGTGACAGATGAAATATAATATCATGTAGGTTAGAAGATATGTATAATATAAGATATGTAAGTAGTGTCTAAAAAAGAAAACTGAAAAATTAAATAAATAAATTGAATCTACAAATTAAACATTATGACAAACAATGAAAAATAGTGAGTGGCTTATATCTGAATTATATTGTGAGTATTAACTTATATACCTATACTAATTTATTTATCAATTTATTTATTTAATTTTTCAGTTTTTCTTTTTTAGACACTACTTACATATCTTATATTATAAATATCTTCTTACCTACATGATATTATATTTCATCTTTCACTGTTTTCAATTTACTACCATACAATTTCACGATTATCAATCAATTAAAATTTTGTACTATTCAATTATCAGTTATCAATTTTTTTATCATTTATGATTTAATTCAATATTTTGTATAATTCTAAATTTGTTTGTATACTATTCTTTTGCAATTGTATGTTACTTCTAAATGTTGTTGTTATCTCTTTTGTTCTATAGCCCTGATGAAGACCTGAAACTTATGTCGAAACGTCGGCATAAAATAAATAAATATGGTTTTGTTTATATATGTTGTTCTTTGCTGACCGCACCCCCCGACAAACTTCTCCAATCAAGAATTTATTACCATTTATACATCTTGTTCATCATACATGTTATTAATATTAAAAAGTTGAATCCTAACTAGAAGCCATCGATGACCGAGTGTGCTGAGATTCAAACTTAGCATTGTCGTGTCAGGACGTTACCGGTGCGTATCCGTCCTAGGTGTGTTGACTTTTATTTAATGGAAGACCGTAGGAATAAATTTCGAATTTCCCAGTCTGGCTAGAATAAATTGGTAACAAGCATGATAACCCGTCTTTTCTACTCTAAATTAGAATATTTAGATAGCAATATAAAAATAATTGGATAATAGACCTACATTCTTTAATACCACAAAATATAGTTAATTTATTGAAATATAAAAAATGCTCATATTTGGATTTTAGAAATCTTCGAATACGAAAATCTCACAGTTGAGCGAGATGTCTCTAGAATTACCCGTATTTTGTTTTTATATTGTTTTATATGATAGTGTCACCTTAAGCGTCAATATACTTATTTGATGAGGAAATCTTCATAATAGGTTTAAGTTATATAAGTAAATATATAAATATATTTGTAATACGACCAGGAAATTTGTATTAGCTTTGAGTACCAATGTTAGTGGGACACTTCAAGATCTAAATCGATTAATCAGTCACTTTGATATATAGTACAATTATATTTTATCACACAGAAGTATCGGAGATCCTTCACTATCCATGATGATTGTGATGGTTGTCGTTTCATAAATTTAAAAACTTATACTCTAATACCATTGTCCTTGGGTGTGACAGCTCTTAAGTCAAGGAAAAGTTTTTGAAATTCTATTAGGATTGTTATATGATAAATTAAATAAACAATCCTTTTGAAAATAAAAAAAAAAGTGATCGATGAAACATTTGAGCATGCAATGTGCATGAACCCGGATAAATCGAATTTTTACGTATATTTTTAAGTGCGTAAGAATGGTTTTTTATCTCAATCTTTTGATGACGGTATTTTGATAACAAACTACCGAAATTCATTAACGTTTCTAAATAGTATTTCTTTTATTCGTCATATAATGAGATAAAAAAAAAAAAGTGAGCAATTATTAATTCTCATTAATGAACCAAAAATTCTATCAATGACGTGTTGAAAAGTCTTAAAGAATTTTCTATGACGCGGTCCAAGAAAATTGCATCATTGCATTTTTCCAAAATCAAGTGGATAAAAATAAATCTTTAAAAATAACAATTACAAATTGAATAGTGACGTGTTCAGACAAGGAAAATCCAAACTCAATGAAATATATGGAAGTATAATTCATGATATAAATAAAGTTAGTGAACATTTTTTTTTAATTGGGAAACATAATTGTGAATGTAATTTACATTAATTAATAAATTACATTCAATTAGTTCTTTAATGAAATTGAATATAAACTCTGCGTATTTTATCATTGTTCTCATTCACTAAAAAATGATAAGATAAACAATAGTGTTTTTTTTTTTCAAATGAAGTTCTCTATATAGGAACTTAAATAGATTCTCCGTAATCTCAAAGGATCATCACCCGGACCCGACAATAACCATTACGCAATGATTCAGAACCTTCCACAAAACTCTCTGAATTGGCTACTCGAATTATTTAATGATGTGTGGAAAACTGGTGAATTTCCTTAGGTCTGGCGACAATCAGTAGTAGTTCCAATCCTAAAAGCAGGCAAAGATAAGGGCCAAACGAACAGTTACCGCCCGATATTTTTAACAAGTTGCCTATGCAAAATAATGAAACGAACTGTTAACAAGCGGTTAGAATGGATCCTTGAAATGATATTCTCCAGGCCTTCCCAGGAGGATTTTGTAGAGGGAGGTCCACTATCGACCACTTGGTTCAACTAGAGGCTGAACTACAGTATACTTTCATAGAAAGGCAGCAAGCAATCGTAATTTTCTTCGATATGGTTAAAGCATTCGACTGTACAAGAAAAATACTGTTATAAAAAACTTATATCCTTAAATTTCACGGGTAATCTCATAACCTTCATCAAGCAGTTTCTATCCTTACGGATATTCAAAATCAGGATAAGAAATCATCACTCCAGTAATTTTGAACAAAAAATTGGAGTACCACAAGGATTCGTTCTCAGCACAACCTTATTTGCCGTGGCCATTAATGACTTGGGAAGAAACATGCCCAGAGTAATAAAGGTGATCCTCTATGTGGACGATCTAGCTATTATATGTCGCTCAAACGACACAAATCAAATAAAAAACAAACTACAAGAAGCTCTTAATTGATTACAAAAAAACTGGTCTAATAGCTGAGGTATTACCTTCTCAACCGAAAAAACGAAATTTCTACATACAGCAGAAAAAGACGAACACCACCAGCCCCAGAACTTACCCTAAGAAATTTTCCATTACCGTATGTCGAATATTATAGATTTTCAGGCCCGATATTCGATAGGCGGCTTTTTTGGAACCACCATATCAATACACTTAGAAACAGGTGCATGGACAAAGCTAAAAATCCTTGGCAAAATATCATGGGGAGCTGATAGATCAACGATGCTGAAGATATACAAGACCTTAATCTGCTCCAAACTTGATTATGGAAGTTTTGTGTATGGCTCAACCCGTTTTCAAAGCCTAGCTAAACTCAATACCGTTCAGAACACCGGAATTCGCATTGCCACAGGTGCATTTAGGACCAGTCCAATCTTAAGTCTATGTGCTCGGTCTGGAATATCACCCTTACAATAAAATATTAGACAAATAAAAGACGACAAATATTAGCTACAAATTATCTTCCCCAACTATACCTGCAACTCTCGCATCCTACTTATATGTGCGTTTTCAATTCTAAATTCTCTAGACAGTTCCAACAGTAGAAGAATACAACACTACCTCTCGTTGAACGATTATCGGTCATTGTCACAAAACTAAAAGCAATACCAATCAACATGGCAGAAAATAACACGCCCCCTGGACCTACTAACGTCTAAATGTAAATCTCCAGCTATGAAAATACCGCAAACAAAATACAACAACGTCAAACTATCAAAAAATGTTCCGAGGGCTGCTGCAAACGCTGCCAGAATATACCGCTATAAAAAATGGCTCGAAGTCAGATAACGCAACAGGATCCGCATTTGTGACACCAAACACAACCCATAAGAGAATACTGCATCATCCCTCTAGTATTTATACCCTAGAGATAAATTCCATAGCATCCGTCCTTTATTTTTGCATGACAAATATAGCAAGTGACAATATAGCAATAAAATCGGACTCCATTAACGCTAATCAAGGACTAGATATAATGTATTTGACTCACCCTCTCGTTCAACGAATTCATGAATATTTAATAATGTTAAAACAAATAGGTAAATCAATCTACTTCGTCTGGGCCCCCGGACATGTTGGTATTATAGAAAATGAGATGGCCAACAAAGCTGTTAAAGAAACACTAGCCCTCCCAGATAGAACGACAACTATCTTAACTGCACAGGAATTTGCTCGCCCTTGAAAGGAATGCATAAATAAAAGATGGCAGGCAGTGTAGAATGAAAGTCCGCCCAGTAAGTTGAAAACTATAAAAAAAGATGTGAAGTCCTAGATTATATCAACCGCGAAGTAGACGCCGCAAAGAAGTAGCGATCACGCGACTCTGAAAAGGACTTACCCGAATGACACACATCCACCTCATAACAGAAGAGGCTCCTCAAAAATGTTCGAATTGTAATGGTAATCTGACTATCAAGCACATTTTTGAAGAATGTCATCACTACAAGTTAACTCTGAACCAGTTAGGGATAACAATAAATGTTCCAATGGCGTTGAAAAACCGGTAATCCGTAAGTAGAATCATTAAATTCATCCATAAGACTAACCTAATAATCAACCTTTAATTATAATTGTCTATTTATCTTGCTCTATTTACTAAAATAATCTAATTTTCACCATCCTTTCACCACTATCGTTACGATTTATTATTAAACAAAATATAATTACCAAGCTATATAATATTTCAAACAACACGAAAGGGAGTCCCACTGGTGGAGACCCGCACATCATACCAAACGTATGACTCTCTGAAACAACTAGACCTTACGAAAAACAACAACCAATGGGCGTTGATGACCAGGCTGTTGAACACCCTCACAAAACAAACAAATATTCTTCCAATGAAAACACCTATACTCCCTAAAATATAAATATCTTCAAATTCAATAACTACCTATAAAAAGATTCTGACAAAAATTTCTCCATACTTCTAGTTGAGGTCAGAAAAAAATTCTTACCTTTGATGAAAATAATATATTTTATACTAATACTATAATAATAATTTATTGCTACTTTCATTGATAGCATCAGTCAGATTAGATCATAAAGGAGCTTTTTACTCTGAAAACTAGTTTTGTTAAATAATCCTTTTCTGGAGGTAGTCTTTTAATTGTATAATGACATATAATTTAATTAAATTGTATAGCTTATCTTTGTATTAGGCACGGTATAAATTAGTGGGTTCAAAGCATGATTTTGATCACGCTGCTTACTAAGAATTTAAAACCCAGTGTATAATAGAGTATTGTTGTATGCTAATTATTTTTTACCATTCCATTTTAATTTCTGTAAATTTCAGTGAGGCCTGCTAGAATACTTTTATTTTTTTAAATGTTCTGAAACAATGGAAGGTTTCAGACAGGCAACCAAACCACTTGTAGGCATACCCAGTCGACTACTACTAACATTTCCGAGGTGATCCCAGCACAAGATATACCCGGCACGAGGCTATTAGTCAGAGATCCGATCGCAGATAGGCAGCCACCTGCTGTATTGTCAGCTCTTGCTCAAGCCTGGGCCAATGATTAACCAATACGCTGTGTAGCTTTGGCTAGCGGGATCAGGTGTATTATAGGAGCATTATTAGGAGGTAGATAACTGTTGTATTAATCATAGTGACGTTCTATTGTGTAACAGTATGTAATCTGGGATAAGTTTTGTCAAATATGAATAGTACTTTAGAGAAAAAGTAATTATCCCAAGATTTACTGAGTTAACTGGTTAAGAATACAAAAAAAAAAATTGATATTTTAAAAAAGAATAATTATATTATAAACGAAAAAAATTGGATTTCCCTTACCCTGTTGATCTAATTCTTTGTAATTTTACGATTAATTCTCGAAGATTGAGAAAAAGGATATGACAACGATTTTTTTATTAGCTCCTGTCTTCATTTTTTTAAGATATCTGTCTATAGGTACCCTGGCTTCCATGATACCTAATATGCAAAGATAACATGTATATGGCCAGTTCGAAGTTTTCTGAAAAAAGTCTTGCATCCCAATGTCTTACAAATTGTTATCAATTTTGTCTGTATTTCCAAGGATAATCTCTGTAGTTTAATCAAGTGTTCGATTCATGAGACTATTGGGCCTGCCCCCTCTTGTACATTAACACCGTAACTTCTCATTATTGGTTCCCAATCGGTGGCAGGCGAGAGTCCAAGAATTGGGCCACAGATTGTCTCGACAGCAGGATTTATCTTTAGGACTGTTTCATTTTTCTAGTAATGGATAGCTCATATATGATATTAAACATAACAGGTAACCTTAAAATACCAAAGATAGTAAAAGGTAAGACACAACACGAATTACTTTTCTTTTTCACAGTAAAGCACTTACTAATTCACTTTTTATTTCTGTTTTAGAGGGTTCGGGAAAAAAAAATTCTAGTATCATAGTACCATCTAGAATGGATATTTCATAAATAACAATAAACATTACAGGTTACCTTAAAATACCAAAGGTAGTAAAAGGTAATACACAACACGATATATTTCCTTTCTTTTCACAATTAAGCACTCACTAATTCATTGTTTCTTTATGTTTTAGAGGGATCGAAAAAAAAAAAAATCACCTTTCCTTAGTTTTTAGCTGTTAGTTGAAACGTCCTATCTGGTAAATGCACTTTTTAGCAATTTAGAGAGGCTTAATAATGAATAGATATGGGAGTGATTGTTGGTCAAACATGGTTCATCTTCGGGTTGGGAATCACTACTACTGACATTTCACCAGCACTCTACTAGAAATGATTCATTCTAACTGATTATGTTTCAGTTTATATTACGAGTAAAATTGAGAATATTATTTTATTTATTTCCACCTTCCCCGGCCTTATAAGCAATACAGGTGTGCAGCAGCAACTCGATGTTACATATCCATCTTCAAACTACTGCTAATAAATCAATTTACATTTTAATGATTCATTTACAGTTTTCTTACAGGTTTCATTAGTTTTCAGTCTTACGGTTCAGTCTTCTGTGCCTCTTCCGTCCGCAGGCATTTCAGGGGGTGGTCTTCTTTGACGAATATCAAAGTGGATTGGTCTAATAATTGTTTTCCACCCGTATACAAATTCCTTGTAATACGGTAGTTTTCTTCGCTTACTAGCTGAGGGAAGTCAGAACGGCAAAACAGAGAACCTGTGATGGCGTAGAGTCCAGTTTCCCTTAGCAATCTGGCCTGTAATATATCAAAGGTGGTACAGTCTGGTGGTATAGTCCACAACTAGGGCATAGGGGGTCGATATCCATCCCGTGGCCATGAAGCTTGGCTCGAAATCCTACATGCCCAATAGAAAATGCCCAGTGAATACTGGGCTAGGACTACCCCAGTGACTAGTGGGCTAGGAGGACCCACTTTGCTTCCATCCGTGACCAAACGGTGGGGAAATATTTCCCCAAAGGTTTTCCGAAAGGTAGCACCTTCTGGGCTTGTCATCCAACGCCAGTTCCATTCTTCGGTGGTGTCCTCCCGGAGAATGATTTTCCATTTACTTGGGCTCTCGTCAACCCTCACCTGAAGATTTGCCTGCCGAGCCGTCTCTTGAATTTAAACATCATCATTTCTTTCTGCAGAAGATCGAGAGGTACCCCTCCCGCTATATAATGGAGGATATTCCTATAAACCACAATGAAAACATAGACCAAGGAGGTTGCCTTTTTGGCTCACTTTTACTTTAAAGGGGAGTATTGTTATGCACCTGGGTTCCCTAACTAAAGTTTACGGTAGGTTGCGTTAATGTTTCAAGACAGTTTCAAATTTATTAGTAATTTTTTAAGGATTTAACAAAAAAATAAAGTACGTTATTCCTTGAATTTTTTTTTTTTTTTCCGAAACCTCTAAAACAGAAATAAAAAAGAGAATTAGTAAGTGCATTAGTGTGAAAAAAGAAAAGCAATTCGTGTTGTGTCTTACCTTTTACTACCTTTGGTATTTTAAGGTTATCTGTTATATTTAATTTTTCATATGAGCTATCCATTTAAGGAGCTATTTTGAGTCCGGAGGTGAGGGGCCTCCTCGTGTTGTATCGCATATATGATAAAAATAAAAATAAAAATAAAAAGTAAAAATAAAAATAAAAATAATATAGACGATAGATAATGGTGAAATAATAAGAGAAACAGTCAGAAATCGAAAAGAAGTGTGAGGGAGGTATTAGGTATTACTTTTTCTTTCTTAACAGTAATGCACTACTAATTCACATTTTATTTCTGTTTTTTAGAGGGTTCGGAAAAAAAAAAAAAAAAAAAAAAAAAAAGGCTGGGGGTGCATCAGAAGATGGAGCTATGAGGTGATGTTAATAGGGTTTTTGGTACCTTTCCTGCCCTGCCACATCGCAGGAAGGGGGGATGGGGTGACTGATTGGATTGAAGGAAGCAGGGAGACTGTCGAAGAATTTAATGTGTCTCCGTGTGATGTGTTGTAGTACAGTTTCTAACTGTAGTTCGTTATGAATGTGTGCCATGTTACGTCTTTCCAGGGATGTCCCTCGACATATCTTCTGTAGTGTGCTGTTTTGGTATTGTTGTAGTGATTTCAGGGCTGTTGGGTAGAAATAGTGTAGTAGTAGTGAGCCGTTTAGGAGTGATGGTCGTAGTATTACTTTGTAGATGAGTAATTTGTGTCTGAGTGACAGCCCTGGTAAGTAGATGAGGTGTTTAAGTTGGTATGATGTTGACTTGACGATTAGTATTCTGTTCTGTATGTGTGCAGTGAAAGATAGATGTGTTTCTAGTTTAATGCCTAGGTAAGTGAGATGTTTCTTGGTTTGTATTGTCTGTTCGTTGAGTTTAGGTGCTCTGTTGGGAGTTTTCATGTATGAGAAGGTGATGGCGTCTGTTTTGTGTGGATTGATATGAATGTTTATGTCTCGTAGTTTGTTAGCGATGAGTTGGGCCGTTGCGGCGGCCTGGTCCATGGCCTTGTCTGCATTCATGCTTGCCGAGTATATGGCTATATCATCAGCATAAGCAGATATTTGAGCATCGTCAAATTTAGTCCCGACTATATTCCTTGAAAATAAATACCTTAATCTATTGTTGTTACTGTTATTTACAGTATTTGATTTTATTTACAGTGTTAGCATAATGAGTTCTGAAAATCTTATTATCTGTTATTGTGTTGGTTTGAGTAATGCGTATAATCTTATACATAATAATTATAATTATGTAATTCTTGTTCTGTACATGCTATCTAATATTTTAAATTTATTACAATTAAATTTCTATTACTATTAAATGACTAGCAATTGATTTTAAACTGTTGATATCTTTAGTATTAGACATGATTTGTTTTTCATATTTGTTTCCAATCATTTACCTTTTTCATGTTTATAATGTATTTACTCAGTTTATTGTTATCTTATAGTCCTTAATTAATATTAGTATGAACGTGTTCTTCAAATGTCTTCATTATTATCAGTTAAGCCAGTTTTGTTTTTTACAATCCTATTTAATATCATTATCTACTATATGTTTTCAATAAAGCCTTTAAAATCTTAAGTGTTTCTGTTATTTTTGTATTTATTATTCTTTGAATTTATTTTTTACTTCTATTTCTGCAGTTTTCACAAATAGTTCTGTTTCTTTAATCGTTCGTGTTTCTGGGAATACAATTATTTGTAATAAACTGTTTCTAGATTTAAAAGTTAAAATTCAACAACCTTTTACTAAATATTATTAGTAATTAAACAGTTATAACTGTACTCAAACACACACCCACACATATATTTATATTTTTAAAACCGATAATCCATTAATATCTGGAAGATACATGTTTATTAACTTTTTTGTTGTTATGTTTAACAATTTTTAAACAATCTTTACTAACCTATTTTAAACTTAAACATACTATTGTCTAATTATAAAATAAGTGTTGGTGAATGCTAAAACAGTCAAGGGAACATGTATAAGGAAACAGTGGCCTTTTAATAAAAAAGATGATAAGATGACCTCAGGAATGAGAAATATCCTTGGAGAATAAGTGGACAATGTTCCAGCCACGTTTTCTAAAAATAGACGGCCCATAAAAGCTCTGACCCTCATGTCCGAGCTTATTTATGAACTTGAAAAAACACAGAATTTTGTTTAATACAAATTACTCTTTTGTATTTAACAAAATTCTAGTTTCATTTTCTTTAGTTTTGTGTTTATTAAATTTCTATTCACGTTGATATATTTTCTTCAGCAGTTTATCCATACAATATCTCCTCAAAAAAATAAATAAATAAATAAACGAAAGGTCACTAGCAAACAAAAAACTACACAGGTCAATACAATTAAAAAAGGAATTAGAGGTACTACGATGTAGTGGCATGATATATTATATTATACATTACCGTACATGATCACACAATTAAATTTGTCGTAAATACTACTTTCATACTCCATGGACTTACAGTCATACTGTATAAAAATTCAGAGAACCAGCGAGTTTGGAATTTGTCTTCCAATAACTTCAGTTGCCGCTGAAACGTGAGGGAAATTAAAGTCTCAATGAGGTGATCTCTATGTTGCTACATTTTATATAAAACATCCCAGGCTCAGAATTTGCTTTAAGGAGTGACGGCAGGACAAAATAAAATAAATAAATTGAAAGATTTCAAGAATTTAATACAAAATAATTTAACCAATATAAACTTCCAAAATTTCCATGAACATACCGTTTGCTTTTTCCCTCTCTTCAGGCCGAGGATGAAATTTGGTATCATTTAATTATTTCTAATAATAATTCAGATGTATATTGGTATTTATTTAGAAAGAATCTGAATATATAAGGACTTATAAGGAATATATATATTTGAACAAGATATTGGACATTTTTTTCTTTCATTTCCACAAAATTGTAATTATCTAAAAAAAATGATTATTTCAGCCAAACCCTCACATGTACATCGTTCTCTAAGAGTATCTTGGAAAAATCTTTTTCATTTTCGATAACACAGAAAGTCGTAACGAGACCTTACAAATAAACTTTTTACTCTCCTTTGCCGAACATATATTAGTACTATTGAGAAAGAGCAAACAAAGACTACACTAATATAAATGACGATGGTTCCTCGAGTAAAGACTTGGCATAGGCAGGGGTCAGACCACAGGGGCGAAGAGGCAGCCGACCCCCGTCACGATTGCCACCCCTCGCCTTGGCATTTCCAGGGGCGGGCCCATTAGTCTTGGTCATGGCTCCTGCCTCCGGGTTCAAGGGAATCGCTGCGTTATTGAAATCAGTCTCTGTTAATGGTGATCAGCTCTGATGAGTCTTTCGGGTTCATTAAATCATTAAACATAAAAGGTGTAAGCAAGGCGACACCTTTCAGGTTATTATGAAATGTTTCGTGCCATTTTTTTTTTTATCACCCAGTTATATAAAAGAGAATATGAGTCCATTTGTCCCTTATAGACTCCCCCCTAAAGAGTTGAATTCAAATTCAGCTCGCCCCTAAGCCTAAGAAGTTCTTGCGGTCTTCTTTATAAAGAAAATAATATTTTCGTTTATAAATATAATCGTTTTAAGAAAATAGTATTTATGATGGAAATTATAATTTAAATCGCATAATATCATTGAGTACTAATGAAAGCAACTTGTCTGTTTCTAGTCTGGTTATAGTAACATGAATTTAAATTTTGTACATTCAAATTCATGCAACTCTAAGCTACAATTTTCACCATAAATATTATTTTCTTAAGAAACATTCCCACACCAATTGACCCTCTCCTCTTTCACCTTGCGATTGAATAAAGAAGAACACAAGAACTCTTGGGATTAGGGACGTCCTGACATTAAATTCAACTCTGAGTGTATGGGGGACAAATGGACTCATATTCTCTTTTATACAACTGGGTAATGAAAAAAAAAATGGCACGAAACATTTATGAATGATTTCGTAGGTGCCACCTGCCAGATACCTTTTATGTTTGATGATTGAATGAACTTGAAAGATTGATCATTCATTATAGACTGCTCCTCAAGACCGAGAAAAAAATATATACCTACAACAGTCAAGAATAAAGTTATCAAAATAAATTTAGTACGTCTTGAATTAACGATTCAATTCAGGACATCTTTCTTTTTTTTTTAATAATGTTTGAAGAACCTAGGTACATGAACACCCAAATTTGGAAATTTCGGAACTCTCTTATTTTCACAGTAAACAAGGCATCAAGTATAATCATGCTTGTAAAAAAATCTTGTTCGCTATAAATCATATTGAT
Source organism: Halyomorpha halys (assembly GCF_000696795.3). Lineage (NCBI taxonomy): Eukaryota > Metazoa > Arthropoda > Insecta > Hemiptera > Pentatomidae > Halyomorpha > Halyomorpha halys. The sequence goes on from NW_027105031.1 coordinate 412,305, forward strand.
GTAATTCTTATCTGTAAGTTAAATATTTTATCGTCTAGACCTCAAATGTTTTAATTTCTTCTTTTTTTTTTTTTACTTTTTTCAACAAACTTACTCAGAAATGTCTGGAATTTATACTTCATCTTCCTAGCGCACAAATAAAGAAATAAGTTCCTTCATATGTTTCAATTTATTTTAAAAAATGTTTATGGCAAAGGTGACTTAGTACGACTATTTAATACCCTTTATAAACAGTTGGGAATCAAAAGCTGGTACGAATGGGGACAGTCGTCATCGGATAAAATAACCACTAGAATAACACATAAAATAAAATTAAAAAGTTTACTTTTGTTTGAAAAAGACTTATGTTTATTTTTTTAACTTAATATACAGTTTCTCTTGAAATAAAAATAGAGTAGAATAACAAAAAAAAATACAAAAACAGAAATTATTGTTAAATAAGAATCAAGACCAAAATAAATCAAAATTACAAGATCGAGGAAGAATCAAAATTAAAATTTTTAAGTGATATGAAGTCATAATTGTATTAAAGGATATTGAAAATAAAAACAATCAAACAAAAAATACAAAGATCGGGAGACTTAAATCGCCGATGACTGGTTTGCTGGATCCAACTAATCTCTATTTCTAGTGTCTCGTTGTCGGGAATATGGTTTGATAGAAAAACTGATATTTACTTCCAATTCATGGATAAAATTTGACGAAAATTATTATTAAACTTCTAGAAGAAGCAATCTAGCACTAAAGGTTTCAGCTTTATTGTTTAACAGAAGATAGCAGGAGAAAAAAGAGAAATACCAAAAAACATGTGATTATTGTTCAACTGAACTTTGCAAGCACCAATTAGTAGGCATACTTTTTCTCTTTGAATCCTAGGATTTTCATGCCTTTCTTTACCACAGGTGTGTCACACTAAGCAACTCGAAACTTTTAACTTTAGTGGAGCAATGACATCTGCTAAGGAACAAAATTGGTAAAAACTTTTCTTTCTTTTTTTAACAATTAACCGCTTAGGGCCCAAATGTTTTCAAACTCTTTAAACACCAATATCATAAGCAGTACCATTATTACTAATTCCAGCTTCATAGTCAATGTCGTTTATGAAGGACCACTATGTCATTGAGTTCTTCTGTATATTCAACTTTTTCTCCTTGAGATTCCGGAAGTAAGTAAAACGTTGAATACTTTTGTAATAAACATTAGTAAGGGAGACTTGAAAATTTCAATTTCAAAACAACCAAAACAAAAATAGTAATTAATATGACCAATCTCTATCTAAAATAACCATCTAAAAACAGTATATCGTTTTTAACAAACATACTTTTTTCCACTGCATTCCTGTCTTGCAACATTTACCACCAGTAGTACTCTTTCTAATCAGCATAACAGAATGATGGTACCAGCAGCATGAATGAAACAGCTCACCAACGTAGACAAAGGAGAGCTGAACAAACCATGGGATTGCACAATCCAAGGCCTTGTTAAATTTAGGTAATGGTGAGGTTCCTCCTAATGCCCCTGTGGCAAGTGATCTTTATAAAGCCATTACCTTCACACGGCCATTATGATACCTACATACGGTAGTTTCACAATGGCTACTGTGTATTGAAGCGGTTACAAGCTGAAACAGTCCTTCGTTTTGAAAAAGTTTCAAAATGCGATTTACCGCCGGCTTGGCAATCCTTTTGTAATTGGCTTATACGACATAGGAGATTCCATAAAGCAAGACCTTCATGAACTCAGTCCTTCCAAATAGTAGGGTAAAGAAATCTTACAATAATTGTTTTCTTTTTTATTCTTTTTAAATGCGAAGGAACGTTTTCAACTCAACCTATTTTTAATTTTTCTATGCAATTTATTGCTAAATTGCACTAATTTAGAATTCATTTTAGTTCCCATAAATTGTTGTTTCAACCATTGTAAATAATATCGTAACTTGAATCATTTATTGTTTACATTAAGATCATAGCACTGCAATTTTACTTTATTACAATAGTGTGATAATTTCGAACTTGAGTTGTTGACGGAAATACATGTTTTGAGGTTCCCTGAGTTTAGCAAAAACCTAGGCTCGCAAAATGTCTGCAACATTCGATTTTCTCGATAACAACTTTGATTAAACTTGCCCTGTCAATGTAAAATTCTCATTTAAACAGTTTAACAGTGGTTACAAAACAAATTTTTCTCGAAAGTACCATTAATTTTGTTAATTTAAAAAAGAAAAAGTTTTTATTTTTACCAATAATAAACATTTGATAGGTACAAAATACTGAAAAACAATTATGAATAAATAGAGGGAGAAAAGAAGTATCCAAGTCCACCTGAAAAAGTGGAAACCACCCGATTTTTCCCGATTACAGTAAGGCTTCGTTATTTGTTGTTAGAGTACTGTGTTATTGGCAGGAACAAAATTTATTTTCGTTATTCCCACCCCGAAAAGACTTAAAATATAAATTTTTATAACACCAGAAAAATGAAAAATTTTTATTCATAATTTTTACATTTCCTATTTTTCTTTTGTTTTTTTTTTTTCAATTACAAAAATAGCGATGAAGAGCCCACCAATCTACACAGAATTTTGGGACGTCTATAGGGTGGTAAGTGAAAGTTGTGTGATGCACGCACTGCACTAGATTTTTTCTTTTGCATAATATAACAACTAATATGGTTAATGAAAAAATGTTATATTTCTTTAAAAGTAATATTTTTTTACTGAATCACTTTTAATATGTACAGATCTAAATTTGTATTTTTATTAGTTAAAAATCATCTGAATGTAAAAAAAAACTAACAAGTTTATAATAATAATAGTGTATTATTAAACTAAAACTAAAGCATGCATTATTAAGCTATTACTTTCCATTCTTTAAACACTGCTTTATGTAATAATGGAAATAAAACGTGCCATTCTTAAAATTTAGATTTATATTCAAAACGCAAAATTGAAATTAAAATAAATGATCTCCCAGACAGGTTATTTCAAGTAAATCACAACATCGCTTATTCATCGCTGTTTCCTCAGTCTGCTGGTGTACCTCAGGGTAGTATCTTTGGTCCTATCCTTTATACAGTTTTTACAGCTGACATCCCAACCCATTGTAACACTATTCTCACCACGTTTGCCGAAGACACATGTCTATTGTCAGTGAATAATGATCCTTCCATTGTATCCCAATCTCTCCAATCCCACATCACCACCCTTGAAGAATGGTGCCAAAACTGGAGGATTAAAACAAATTCCAATAAATCCCACCAAATCACATTTACCCTTCGTCGCAAACCTTCCTCTTACTGTATCTTTTAATAATACCCCACTTATTCCTGTTGAACAGATCCGTTACTTAGGACTAAATCTGGAAAAACGACTGACTTGGAATCCTCATACAAGACTGAAAAGAAGATGGCCCCGAGATCTTGTCCTTTAGAAATGTTTTTGGAGTTCTATCAATGGTTAGATTCTCCACATGTTTTTATCATGTCATAATATCACTTACAGCAAATTTACTTGATGTGTATGTATGAATACAGTCATAAATAACAATAAATAAATTATTAAAAAAATAAATAAAATAAATGATACGATATTCAGCACTATACTTTGAATCGCTTTCAGATGAAATTTGAATTTTATATCGCTTAAAACCAAGTCAAGGAGAAAAACCAGGATAGTGTTGAAAGAAAGAAATGATAAACCAGTTAATGAAGGAATAGATATGACGCCAGTCATGAAGAATATGTAGGGAATCGAATGAAGATTATTCAAGGGATCCTTCCACTTTTGGGAATGACAGTAGCTGTGACCAAACCGCTTAAGCGATAAGGGGATTTTAACCTATAATAAAGAGATCATCACATAATCTATTCATTAGCTGACGAAGAAAAGAGAGCGTAATGAACACTAAAAAACAAGAAATCTAGACGGAACATTAATGAGAGCAATAAATATATGATAACGGTATGAAAAGATTGACATTTAGATTAGATGTGATTGTAATTTTATTTTGTTTTAATACTTTTATTAGTATAGGAAGTTATGATCAAACATTCTTCATTAATCCCATAATAACTGCAGGTGGAGAGACCTATAAATTTTGAATGTATGATGTTATAAAACGTATGGTTTATGGGTCATCATGAAGGAACGGAGAATTTTCAACCCTCACTTGAATAAAATTATTTTCAAGCTGTGTAATATTAACTTCACGGTTCCAGTGAGTCTGGACTCAAAGTCCCGTGATTGATACACTAAAAGGAATATATATTCTTATATAAAGAATGATCACGAAATTTATTACTCAATTCGATAGAAAGTTATGTAACTATAAATTTTGAAGAACAAATTTAGCATTTGGTCAATCAAGAGAAGTAACTCGTGAATAGTAAGTGGGTTAATTATTTTCTTGTTTATCTTAATATTTTTAACATAATTAAAAATAACAATTTTTAGCATCTTGTTTATATTTAAAAAATGAAAGTTGATCATAAAAATTTTATGAATTGCCCCATACCTTAAAGTGCCCGGGGTCCCCACTTGGTTAAACACTATCTAATATCACATTCTGTAACTCAAGTTTCAAAACTCAAACTCTGAATCACTACATTTCTGTCTCAACATGGAACCCAGTTTCAGTTAAAAACAAAATTCCACAACACAGGCCTAAATCTTAAATACAGTGATATATTACAAATAAGGGCTTAGAAAAAAAATGGTTAAAGCCGACCCCTTTTTCAAGCATCACTATACATTCATCACATGAAAAACATTTCTTTATGTATAGATATATTTAATTAATTATACAACTATGTTTCCCTGGTGATTTATCTGCCAAATTAATTTAAATTAGTTTTTGTAAGCTTTCAAACAAGACCTATCTTCCCCTAGAAGTAAAAAAAAAATTAATTTAATAAAAATTAATTTTTTTCAGTAAATAGTTGTAATATTTATGATTATTAATGATTATTATTATTATGACGACTCTGCACATACAGTGTAAAAGTTAAATAACCCTTAAAATACCGATGGTAGAAAAAGGATACCAACTTCTTCTAACCATATTTCTTGTACCTTAAATCCCTATTTCATTATTAATGGAGGGTACGAAAAAAAAATAGTTGTAATAATTAATAAAGCACTATAATTGAACAGTAGTGCTGTATTAAATGATTTTCTACTAAACTAGATTTTTTCCATTGCCGTGGGATCATTTTGTTCACTAAAATGGGTCCAGCAATCTTTTATTAAAATTTTATTAGTCAATTTTGCGTTCATGTTTTTGTTGATTGTGGTTTTATCAAAGAGCTTATCTAAGAACATTAATGTTCTTATATAACTTCTTTTATATTTATGTTTGAAGATGAATGTTTATTGTTCATTGGCTGTTGAATGTTGCCCGTTATTTAAGAATGAACCACATATATTTTCAATATACTCTTTTGATTATAGTGATTATTATTTTTTTTAAGCCATTTTAATTTTTCTTTCAATACTTTTTTTTTAATTCTTCTTGTACATGACATTTTTTGCAAATTTACATAGTATGTAATATAAAAAAAGGAATATTTTAAAAATATTACATCAAGGAACATAAGTACATTTAAATGAAATACATATTGTACCTTAAGCATGTATTTTTAGGAATATATGCTTATATACATGTAGAAGTTATATTCATAAGTGATAGATATAAATGTTCGTCATACCTCTTTTCTGACTCCTGGAAATATGATGAGAAAGGCGACATAGAGGGTAACGAAAACGAAACAGGCGGCTATTGAAGGCACATCCCCCGTCACTGAGGTCCTGTTGGGCACCGAGTACAGAGTTGGTCCGGTGGGTTCTCCATTCCACCAGCCCATAGCTCAGGATCTGCAAGATAATACAATATACATTATTTTATATCTTTCCTACGTCTTTAAATATTAGTTATCAATTAATTACTAGTTAAATTTTTTTTTCGTACCCCCCTGACGAAATAAGTACTTAAATACATACATACAGGTAGATATATGTATATCTGTACTACTAGTTAATTTTTTTTTTTCAAACCTCTTTATTTTTTATATGGTTACAGAATACATGGTAATATATATCTACTAGTTAAATTAAAATGAATAATAACTTAATAACTAGAGTGATTTTTACAAAATATGGGAATCAAAACTTTTTAGTAGCAAAAGCTCTAAGCAGAACATTTCACAATGACAATAATAATTTAAAAAAATAAATGATTAGTTTTAATCTTTTCTTTTTTACTATAAAAAGTAGTATATTACATATTTGTATTTTAATATCTTTTAGATATTTTAAGTCTGTTAAGGATATTGCTTTATTAATTAGGTTACTGGCCACATTTATTTTCTGTGAGTTAGCGTGATTTTTTAACTAAAAAAATAATTAATAAATGGTAGTATAACAAAATACAAAAAAACCTCATGACAATTAATGAAAATAGAAATAGTAATATAGGGAAATCCTTAGAAATAAATAATAAAACTAACGATAATACTAATATCAAAAGAAAGTGTTTTAGGAAAATAATAAAACCTACTCAAATGATGATTTTTTCTAAAAACGCAGATTCTTAAAAATCAGATCAACTTAATATAAAAGAAAAAATAGAACCCAGTAATTATAGAAATAAAAATTATCAATATTGACTATAATGTACCGGGTTCAACTGATAAAATTAAAATGATATTAATAAAATAT
>NW_027105031.1:419262-425755 GCF_000696795.3 Halyomorpha halys
TATTAACACTACAGAACTGGCCCTACAAAGCATAAAACTTAAACATTAATTTGATTTCAAAAACTCAAACATATCAGAAAAAATTACTAACACTTAAAATAAGAAAATAACAGAGGTAATACACATAACTAAAAACATTTATAATGCAATTAATTTTAACACTGATAATAATAATTTACATATATAGATATTATAAATCATTTAGAAACATAAATAGTCAAACATCTGTATAGAATTTATGTTGAGTAAATTTTAATACAGCAGCGATGTATTATAAATACATATATTAGATGTATAATACAAAATACATGTAAATACATGTATTGTAAAAGGTTAAAAAAAAAATAGATTTTAAGTATGGATAGACATTTCATCTCTTTTTAAGAATAAAGGTAAGAAATAATTAACATAGAGGTAATCTATTTGTTATCATTATTATCAGGATAACCTTGATTTAATTGTTGTTAACATAATTTTATAGTGTATTTAGTTTTCTCAATATTTTATACATAATATTTTAATTATTACTTAATTTAAAACCAACATACAGCAATAATGATTATTGTGATTTTATATATCTAAGACTAAATAAGGAAACTAGATTAATTATAAAATTTGATATTGGAGGAAATTGTTGTTAAGGCAATTGTTTTAAATAAATTTATGTTGTTAAATAATTGTATTGCTGTATGCATAGTATGATATGTGTTAACTTGTAGAGTATCTGATGATGGATCTATGGCCACGAAACGTTGTAAAGGATAAATTACATAAAACAAAGTTATGTAAGAACAGTTATTCACTTCAATTCATAATAATAAATAAAATTAGTTTTTACATATTATTGGTTGCTATTAGTTGGATTAAGTGTATTTTCACTTACTAAGGTTTTTAAAAATAATATAGAAAGAGAAGTAGAAGAATCGTGTCTCTGTCCAGGCTGATAACTTAGTAATTTAGTGAGATATGTGATTGTGATTGGCGTAAGTTTTTTTTATTACTCATATAACGATTATTAATGTCAAATGATGATATTAGTGTCGTCAATCAAATAAGTAATACATTTTTTCAGTAAATTTTAATACATACAAAATGAAAAATATTCTGCTTTTAACAGTATATTTTTTTTCTTTTCACTGTTTAGGTAATTAGTAAGAAATGACTGTTTCTGAGCCATTAGGTTTTTTGCCTAAACCCCAAAACAAGGTTACTCAAATTAAGGCAATAAATCACGATTACAATCAGATCGTGCTCACTCTTTTCGGTTTTAAAAGGTCCTCCATGAATTACAGAAGCTCTTTAGACCCAATATGGTGAGTTTGTGGAGCCGTTTAGCGTACCATATCATTTTCAAATCAATAGAGTTATTTTCTGTTCTTGATAGCTGGCTTTTGAGAATCGAGAGTGAGATACGATGTATTCAAAGTAGGCATCTACGAGTATAATCAAGGAACGTGGAAAAAAATTATAGGAACCCGAAAATTGGTTGTATTCAGTAAACGAATAGGTTAGGTATGGAATTTATAGCTTTGCTTTGATCTTTTTCTTTTTCAAATGTCAATCTTTTTACAACCTAAAAAAATTACAAAAAAAAGTTTAAAAAATTGTACCATAAGTCTAATTAATACGAGAATTGATACACTAAAAATTGGGTTAGTGATTTTTGCGAAAGTGGTATTTGATTGGTAATATTTTTTCAAAACAATAATTTGAAACATAGACTCAACAAGTAGGAGATAAAAAAGTAACTAGCGGTCAACATTTTTATTAATTGTTCATTTTTAAGATGATTTATTTTTGTAATTTTGAAATCACCTTGATTTTTTTTTACCACTTCAAAATTAGTATTTGTCATTATTTTCCTGAATACTTATGAATTTATTTATCATTTTACTGAGTATTTTAATATTTGTAGTCCTCTCTAGTCCATTAAATGTTGAAGATAACAATTTAACTGTGGTGATCTGAAGATGACTCCAAATATTTAAAGTTTTAATAAATTTACGAAGAATAACTTCATAAGTAATTATACAACACAAATAATGACAATTTATTTACTAAAATCACTAGAAGAAATTAAAATGATTTCTAAATAATAAAAACCAAATGATAGAAATATTCTTCAAATTGGGCAATTGTTCAAAACGTTTACGCTTATAAGTGTCAAATTATACGTGGAATTCAATATATTTATACAGTTGATATCAAATTCTTTATTGAAGAAAAAATTAACACTGAAGAACGGTGCCGTTAAAAAAAAACTTAACATTTGTGTGCAGTTATGTAGAATGATTAAATGGCTTTGATAGTAACAATAATTAATATTGTTATTTATATTATTGTTCTTCAAAAATCTTTGATAACTATAAATAATAATATATTACCTAATATTTTTATAAAAGACTCACTCAGAGAGATGAAAGGAAAGGCAAAAGCTATGAATAATATGAGCATCGTCAGACGTTTTCTACCAGCTCATTATAAAATATATTTTATACGTTAGATTTGTGGAATTCATAATCAATTGGTAAATGCATTTAAAATAATACGTTTCCCTTTTGACTAATTATTGATGCTAAAATATGAAATATGAAGGAGCGTTGCGGTCCTAATGAAAAAAATAGTTCAAGATGATAGCAAAACAGACTCTATAGACATAGAGTCTGTTTTGCTCTTGTACTATATAGACATATCTCATAGTACAAGAGCCCAAGAGGAGAAAAAAGGTAGTTATCTCACCCCAATTTTTGATTACTTTAATGAAAAGTATGTATAATTAATAGTCGAAATTGATAAGCCTATCAATAAAGGTAGGGGGAATAAAAAATGGCGGCTGTTTCAAAGCGATAAAAAAAAGTATGAACAACACAAGAAAACTGAAGAGAACGTCATTTAAAGAAGAGTAAATTTGCTAAAATATGAGCCCTAATGGAGTTATTTATGTTAAATAGTTTTCGAGATATAGCTTTTTAAAAAGCAACATTTCACAAAAATGTTGTATGGGACGTACTGAAAGATCAGATTTGACATATAGATGTCTATTAGCGACTAGAGATATATTTTTTCAAAAATCCAACATTTTATACGAATAACTAGAAATTAACATTTTGTGAGTTTATTTTGTCAAATATCATAAAAACTACTACTCCTACAAAGATAAACATAATTCACTATTCTGTAGTAAATATAACTGGCTTTAATTTGAGTGCTAGCAGACATCTGTACGTCCAATGGTTTCTGAAATGAAGTTTTTCATAAATCGAACTTATTGTCCGAACAACTATGAATCAATTTATTTCAGCAAATATGAAAACTACTATTCCTACGAAGGTAAATTTCATAAACTTCTTTATAGTCTATTAAACTAGCTTTAATTTGAGAGCTAATAGACATGTCACACAGTTCCTGAGATATAGAATTCTCAAAATAAATTAACTAACTACTGATATTTCAGTACATTTTTATGAAATGTTGATATTTAAAAGGCTATATCTCGAGAACTATTGGACGTACATAGCTCTTTTGGGGGTAATCATTTAGAAAATATACTCTTCTTTAAATAATGTTCTATTAAATTTTCTATTTTTGTTGGTAGTTTTTAAGATATAGAGCTCTGAATGAAAAATTAGTGTTTTTTTAAGGTTTTGAAACAGCCGCCATTTTTTATTCCCCCTACCTATACTTGGCAGACTCATCAATTTTGACTAGTACTTATACATAGTTTTCATTAAAGTAATCAAAAATTGGGGTGAGATAACTGCCTTTTTTTCTTCCCGGCTCTTGTACTATCAAGATGATAGCTAAACAGTCTTGAACAGCCCTGCAAAGTGGGGCGAAACATGTGATAATTAACAGTTAAAAACTTGTTTGTTCTTTTTGACCGCAAACCTGACCATCTTCTTCATATTTTAAATTATACGGTTAACTATTTACAAATATAAAATATGAAATATTCAGAATTTTCACTACTTTTCAATACTGAGAGTACAAAATTTCTAATTAATTACGAATTACATGATATTGCTATTTTGTAATTTTCCAAAATTATATATACGCTTTCCCATATTTTAAAATCATAATCATTTTTGCCATTACTTCCTTTTTTTTCACCAATCGAAACTACATTCTCAACCTGGCGAAATAAAAGTTTTAAGATGGGAGGTCAGGGGAATTCCTGACTGATGTTGATGTGACGATAAGTGCAGTTGGTAAATTTTACAACATAGCCCGGCGGATCTTGTTCTACGGTCGCACAGTGGTCGGAAATGGTTTAAAATGACAAAAGCTCTAGAAAATTTTTAATTTGTGCTGAATTTTTGAAAAAAACAAACTATTTTATAAGTAGAATTCGGACCTGCTACATCGCTATAAGCAAAATCCTAATTCATGAGAACGACCGTTATTGTCATTGTTATCAATTTTATTATTATTTATCGCTGCTTTGCTTTAGTAATAGCATATCTAACTTTTTTTTTTTAATTTTATATTTGACGTATTCCGTAGATTACACCGTAGACTGGGGTTACTCTGTGACAACTATAATAGCTCTGGGGCTCTCTGTAAGGATGACGCTAATAGAGAAAGTAAGCCTTCTATACTACTATCTATGGAATACATCTGATTCAAAATTCCTTACAAATTTTTTTTCAGGTGTGTCAATATTAAAAAAAAGCTGCAATATGTACTGTAAAAATAAAAATGCATAATTTTAAGTTCTGGAATTAAGAAGGGTAATAAACAAGAAAAAAAACTTCAAAAATGTATAAATATTCATCAGTAATTGTAGAATATAAAACATTTAAAAACCGATTATTCAAGCAAGTTTTAGTCTAAAAGGTTTTTGCGTTTTCTTAATGACCTAATCAGTGCTTTGTCTTTGATTTGGCTAGATATTTTAAATTTTAATGATCTTCAGGCCATAACTATATATCTGAATCTATGAGATAATTACCTAAACGGCCGGTTTCCGCAGCTATTTATCGTTAAAAAAAATGTTTAAAGAACAATTTCATTCCTGTATCACCTTGGCGCCAAGTACTTATTGTATAAACTAAAAAGGTCAAAATTGTTTGCATAACAACTGATTTAACATATGACACAGAAAAAGTAGAGAAATGTAGAATTCGACTGTAAACACAAAATATATTTCTCGATTTTCGAAAAAGTTATAAAATTAAAATTATGAAAAGCCTCTATGTTTATACATTCATAAAAATCCTAAATCGATGGATTTCTCCACTCCCGCCTAAACTTTTGAAATATATAACTTGACAATGCCTCAGTTTAAAAACAGTTAATTTTGCATTTTCTGAATATACCGAGGTTGCTCCCAGACCGCTGTGTGTCATAGGATTGTGGAACTGTGATGCATACTACTCCAAAAAAAGATATGTGCATTTAATGCACAGTGGGCAATGAAGACGTCGCCAAGTCTGTCAAACCAAGTAACGTACAAATGGAGAAAAATAATTGACTATTAATGATATTCTTATAAATATTTTAATTTATTAAAATATGAAGAATATGGTCGGGGGTGTGGTCAAAAGGAAACAAAAAATAGTTAGTTGACAGCAATTAATTTACCGACGTTTCGCCCCATTTTATAGAGCTCCAACAGTGCTGTTCGAGCTGAAAGATATCGAAACAATTCTGACTGTTTCAGTCATATTATTATTCATATTTTGAAAAAAAAACAAAAAAAAAAACAGTAAATCATTTATATATTTAATTTAAATTTATTGATTTTGTCTCAAAACAATGTAAGAATGATGTTATAAATGAGTAGGTACTGCAGGTAAATTATCTCCCTTAAAAAACTCTATTATTACAATATTACAGCTAACTTTAAAAGCGGAAATCAGAATAAATTTCATATAGTTTTCTTTTGGTACCTTTGGTATACCCATGATGTACATAAATGTTGGAATTTTTTTTCGTTCTTTGTATTCAAAAGACATTTCTAACTAGCTAATATAAACTGATATATAACTATTATATCAGGATAAAACTACTAATGATTATAACTAAATATAAACTGATACACACATAACTAGTATAAACAAGTTCAGATTCTGTTGATTATTTTTATAGCCAGATATTAATGTCTAAAACGGTCAGATCTATCAAACTATTACATGCGGCGTTGAAGAGGTGATGTGATTGGTTTATACTAGGGATGGAATATCGATATCGATATTATCGAAATATCGATATTTTGTCTCCGATACCCGATATTTTGAAATCGATATCGAGTAACCGATAATATCGGAATATCGATATTCTCCTTCGATAATATCGAAATATCGGTTTAAAATAAAAAAAAAAAAATAATGTTATATATCTTTAATCTTATATTCAGGAGGAAATATTCGTACCAAAATATAATATGGCAAAGATATTCCGAAGTTATTTAATCCAAATATCGATATTTTGTTAAAGAAAATATTCAAGCTTAATAATAGTATTTCGATATTTAATATTGATTATTCATCAT
>NW_027105031.1:426240-428948 GCF_000696795.3 Halyomorpha halys
CTTTCGATATTCAACATTGTTATTAATATCGATATTTTATAAAAAAAAAAAATTATGTAAAGCTCCTTTTTTTAGCTTTACATAATTTTTTATTTTATTTAGATTTTTTATTTGAAAATTTCATATTATTCATATATTTCGATATTTTAAAATATCGATATTTTAGTTCCGATATATGTCGATATCGATATTGCTAACCTATATCGTTATCGATATCAATATCGATATTTTTCTTTCGATATCCCATCCCTAGTTTATACATGATAAAAGGTAGTTTTTTAGCCAATTTGTACTGTCAAAAATTACTTAAGAAATACTACAGAGTCCATTGGAGGATATTACATATATACATGATAATATTGTATTTAAATAAAATACTTAATATACTTCAGTAATTTCTGCAATTAAGTAATTTTACATAAGTATCGGAGGAACATTTTAGTAAGTCAGGTTTGTTCTTAGTCAACTCTCTGGGACATTAAGCGCCATCTAGAGGTGTTATAATAATCTTTATATCTGATATAAATATAAATACTATAGAAGATCCTATAGTAATCTTTATTAATTCAAATAATAAATTTAGAAATATGAGGATATAATAAATGGTTATATACAAGTCAAATTAAATTAGTTACTAGAAACAGTGCATATATCAATATAGAATATCTGTGTGATGACTGTAGTAGTTGTGAGAGGTAGGTTCATCTTGTCGGATCGTAACGGTTTTTGGTGGCTGTAGAGTTAATAGACCAGCAGGTAGCGGTGTCGTTACAGCCTGATTGTATCAGTTACTTATCAAATAATAATGATAATTGGATATTTACTTTATAGTATAAGTAGTTTTATATAATATTAATATTTGAATAAATTACTAATTAACAATCACCCATACTGGAGGACTAACGGATTAACATGAATGATTTATCCAGTAGTAGCTTTCATTGACCGCTCGTTATTATTTATTAGTCTTTGGAAAATCTACTTCAGACCTTCGACAGTGACAAATATCCCATTATTGTCTACTAGCTAGGAAAACCGACAGTCGAATAGAAATATTAGTTGCCATAAAATTACATAGGTCACAAATAGAAACCGTGTTTTCGAGAATCTATCTAAAATCCAATAAATTATTATTCAACTATTCGATGCTATGAAACTCGACACTGAAGACTTAGAATTGCATATCGGCTTAAATTATAGGCGTGCTTAACAACGTCATAGGCTATTCTCGAACCTTCTAGCCAAAGCATTTTACTGGTGTGTGCAATTAATTGAAACAACGCTCGAAAACGTTTTCCCAACCACATCTCAAAATATGCGTTATTGCGGATTTGACGTTTATTGTAGATGGTTCTTGTATCAATTTTATTGTTAGCGCTGAATTTTATAGTTGACATTATGATAAAATACAGTGATTACCTTTATAGTACACTGTACCTCTGACTCATGGCAAAGTGAATGCAAATGATTAAGAAATATATCTTCGATTTCACAATTCTATGTCTAACAATCTTGTAATTTCATTCGGAAACTAAACATTTTTGAACTGCTTCCTACTTTGCAGGAAAAATATATACATTTTTTAACATTATGTAATTTTTTTTTTTCCGATCCTTCTAAAACAGAAATAAAAGTGCATTACTGTGAAAAAGAAAAGTAATTCGTGTTGCGTATTACCTTTTACTACCTTTGGTATTTTAAGGTTACCTGTTTTGTTTATTGGTTATTTATGAGATAGCCATTCTAAAAAGGTGCTATTTTAAATCCGGAGGTGAGGGGCCTCCTAATATGTAATGAAAATTCAGAATTTCATTTTTATACCACAATGAACTTACACAAGTTTTAATCCCGGGGCATTCTTCTGATTGTAAAGACCCGGAAGATTAACAGTAATATATAGCGAACAAGTCTTCCATTGATAGATAGAATATAAGTAAAGGAAAAATAAAATCTGTTTTTATGTTTTTAACGGATGATCAATATAGATAATTTCATTTGTGACAAGAAAAGGTTCTTGGAAGATTTATTAATAAAATTTACTTTAAGAATGACTAATGGCTTCACGGTGTTCGAAATTTTGTTTATATATAATAAATTGGAAAATAAAATTTAAAAACTTAGTTTATAGGAGACTAACTTCATTAATCCTGCTAATTAAAGATAAATGACCGCATTCTTAGTATTAATATTTTTTAATATGAGCAGTTAATATTTTCATTTTAATAAAATAGTTTTGTACAGGCTCCGTTAGCACATAAGTATCTAGAAGTATTTCTTCAGCTTCAAAAAGGTTGAAGCAAAGACACATAGGACATGGGTTTACCGATTGGATAAAAATATAAAACACGTCTCCTAGTGCTTTTGCGCCCTTAGAACCAGGAAAAATATAATTGTATCATTATTTTTAAAGTTATGATTTTCAAAAATTACATACTAAAGTTTTTTGTCTTAGATTCATACGAATTCCAAGGTGATTATACACCAATTCATTGGTTTATTTGCATTTATAGAGTAAGAAAAATAAATCATCGCTTATGACGGATACATTAAAAAAGGGAAATAATTTATTTTTTCGAAAAAACAAAATCTGATTATTTTTTTTTTGTCCATTAAATTTCGAATTATCAACCCAAAAGAAATTCAACTCCAGAAATTAAAAAATGCCAATTTTTCAACTTGATCTTTTTGGAGAATTCCTTTATTTCTCT
>NW_027105031.1:428998-435503 GCF_000696795.3 Halyomorpha halys
AAGAGGTCATGGGTTTACGTCGAAGGGTAAATGTGATTTGGTGGGATTTATTGGAATTTATTAGTAACATTTAGATTGAAAACATGATCCTGATCCAAAATCTGGATAGTGGTCATTTTGACAATTTACCATCATCCAAACTGAACTGATACAATGTCATGATCTCTATCTGGCCCAGAACCCTTGTATAATCCTTGAGGTACATTTAAGATATGCGCGCCCACGCAATGCCGCACACAAAAATAGCCATGGTTAGGTAGGAGGTATCGGCACTGAGGCTGCAACCCATTTGTGACTGCCTACATTAGAGTTGTTTCAAGGAGTCATTGCAACGAATAAGGTAAATCTCATTTTGTTCTCCTTTCAGACTTAACCTCATTTTTATTTCAATAAAACCAGGACATCACTAAATGTGAATTCAGAATGTAATAATATGAAATTGCTATAATATATTTTAGTGAGTATTTTATTAAAACATAATTTGTTTTATTTTTCAAGAAGGATCTGCTCTGGTTCGCGCATAGAAAAGTATTTTCTGTAGTCCCCGAGCTCTTAGCATGGGGTAATAAACTCTTGGGAATAAGGTAATGCCGAAACATTTGGCAGAAATCAAGCGATAATACTATAGTATAACTATAGTTGAAGTTAATATATTAGAAACGGCAGCTTAAGACTTAAATTTGCTGCTAATTATATAAACATATCAAATTAAACCTAAAGCAGAGGTTTCCAATTTCTTTTCCCCGAGGCACCCTTCTTAGTCTAAAACATAATTCGCGGCACCACTGTTTAACTAAAAATAGAACATTTTGCGACACCCTTGTATGACTAAAGACAATTTTGTGGCATCTTTGGAGTTAAGAATATTTCGCAGCACTCTTATCAAACTTCAAAAAATTGCAATATAGTTATCCTTATAGCGGTTGGCTATGTATTACAATAAGAAAAAACACTGCAAAGTAAATACTGGAATGCATTGTGTATAGTTGTTTTTTTTATTGATTGGTTTGTGCTATTATTACTCTTATAATACCCTTGCGGCACTCCTGACACCCTTCCTCTCTCCTGCGGGGCTTCTTACGGAGTCTGCAGTTCATCTTAATAAGAAATCTAATTTATTTTTATAAATAAATCTGATCCTTTTATTGTCTATTTAACAGCCCGAGATGATTTCTATGGAATTGATGGCAATGGAAGTTAGTTAATTAGGCAACAGCTGTGTCTAACTTAGTTAACTCTTAAGCAATAGTAGTGCCTACTCAACAGCTATCTATACTAACCCGCAAGACAGCAGTGTAATTTGTTGTATTCGTTGTTAAGGGGATCGTTCACATTTAACTGAATGGCTTATAATATGAATTAGATTTAAATATATTATATGAATTATTTTTATAATGATATTTGTTTAATAATTAATTAAAAGTTTAATCTAATTCGGCATTTAGACACATTTAAAATAATATGCCTGATGTACCTTTATGATTTCTCTAAATAATAATTCCAACTTGTAAAGAGAAAGTTGACAATGTGCGAATTTTCTTACAGAATAGAAACAGGAGGTTATGAAATATTGGTCATGGGAAAGCACAACTCAATAATTCATTTTATTAGTGTGAATGAAAGTTGAAAGTATAGAACTATCTTATTTCAAATGTTCAAGGTTTATTTTAATATTCTAAAGAACTCGGCAATAAAATCGATGATAAGCTTTATATCATATACCATTTAACGATTAGTTCGACTGAGAGCCTTTCAGTTGAACATATGTTAACCTTTAAGACGACCCATAAGGCCAAAAGGTCGATATCAAGACACCATGGCTTTTGATGATAGAGACGGTTCGTTATATATTGTATATCATGGTGAATGGTATTATATATCGTGCTGTCATGAGATGCCGCCACTATCTGATGTATAGCTCAGCTATTTATTTATTGCTTCTACTCATCATCCAACAGGATAAACTAAGTATGTAAGTCTATAGCTTCACCGTTCTTCCAAGTATGCTACGTTTTTAAGATGTGAAAATAATTTATTATTGATTATAGAGGCGTTATTACAGACATTACCGCGGCGTTTTTTTTCTTCTGGTTCTGAATTAAGCAATTCAATTCAAACATTCTTAATAAATTTTTGCAAGTGTGGTTGTGCTCTTTATATCATGATTGCACACCAGTTGTTTCAAATTAAAGATGAAGTACACAAGAACATGAATTAACAAAATATTGTAACAAATGTTGTACTTTATAGAGTAAAAAGAGAGGGAATGAACTATATATATATGTGAACTATATGAATAGAAGATATCACTAGTTATCAGTAAAGGATCTATAACAAAAACATATTTATTATAAGTTCAAAATATTCAGCAGTGCCCAAACAAAGAAAGATTGAAGAATGGCGGTAAGTCGTGGGTGAGAGCACCAGATACCCAGACAGCTTCGATACTTCTTAATACTGACAAAAGACTGCCCCTATCAGCCTCTATCCAGGTCCTAATCCCACTACAGTCGGTACTGTTGTATACATACCACACCAAAATGATGTGTAATATATACACGTACCCCCAACAAACCTCCTGATTATACCTTATTTTACTTTAAAGAAAATATAAATAAATTTATAGTTAGCAAAAATAAAATATCAATTGACCAAAACTTAAATGAAACTTTATACTTTAAACTTTTTATATATATATGAAATATTCCCAGTATTGGAATATCAATATTATAATTAGTCATATCTTTCGGAAATGACCATAGTTCAAATCATAACTCAACAGTTTTTTTTTTATTATACTCTCATTTATTAATAATCCTTAGGGGCAATAGTAAAACAATAGAGCTAGTATTTCAATTTTTAAAGTCACAAACAGTACTATGACAAATACGATAAAAAAATAACGTACAAAAAATAAAATAAATAACAAATAAATGGAGAAGATGTCCAGCGAGGTTTCGCGGCATTAAAGAACGAACAAATGGATTAAAAATAAGCAAGAACAACGTTTGATGAGACTAAGGTCATATTTCCCGAACTTTCTTATTCCAGAAGTCGTTTAGACATTTCATGTGATCCAACTGACCTAGATCTTATGATATAATAATGTTCTGTAATGCTTTAAGGAAAAATAAAAAAACTAATTATCTTCGATTTATCAAAATTATATTTAATTATAAACTTCCACTTTTATGCGATTTATATATATATATATATATATATATATATATATTTGTTCATATTTTTAAAAATTCTTCTAATGGTAACTGGGTTTCAAAAATTAGGGTACGGTAGTCTAAATGTTTTTTCTGAATGAAGATAGATTTCTGTAAATTAGAAATAACGTTTTTGAACTTTGTCTAATTAAATAAAACTTATTGTACAATTTCGTATTAGGGTTTTGGTCCAATCGGACTCAGGCCGATAGACAATGCTGTTCCGATCTCCGAGGAACAGAGGAAAGATCAAGGCCCTCGAAGGCGAACATTGAGAAATGAAGTTCTGTTACGCTCCAATAACTGCCCTTTTACTTTCTGACCAATTAAGCAACTCCTGGGCCGTGCGGACTTAAAGTAAAGTTGAAATACTTATCTGAAATCTATTTTAATTTCATACGCTTAATATTTCAGTTTTATATTTATTCAGTGGCACATAAGAATAGAAATCGAACTTGGGATCATCAATATTTGCTGAAGGCGGATATTAATTAATTCTGATTGTGTAAGTTTATATCTTAAATCCTTTATGTTTGGTAGGACGTTGGGTATAAAATTGCATTAAAAAGTGAAAGGACCTAAGTTATTTGCCACATCTTATTATTTATACCCTTAGAAAGATAAAATCACGACAAATAAAATTTAAATAGATTGGTTTGCAATTATAGAGCAAGGCTATTTTTTTTCGGTTTAGGGTTTGATACTTATTGAAATGACCATTTATATGATGAATAAACTCCAGATATTAATGGAACTTTTCAAACAGACGAAATATATAATATATAAAGATATAATGGCTGAAAATAAATATATGAAGGCTTAGACTTATATGGTAATGGTGAGAATTTCTAAAGAGGTTTCTTGATTTCATAAGCTTTTGAAAGAGATATATTTACAGTTACACTATAACTTACTAATAAGAAACATGTAGGGGAAGAAACATATAAACATACATTTATTGCAGAACTGGAACACTTTGATTAAGAAAATCTGTATCAGTGAAGATTGTTGGGGTGCGGTCAGTGTAAAACACAAATAATGAATAGTATGACTTATTTTATTAGTAGCATTATTTCGGCCAGAATTTCATGTTCATTTTTATATATTATTATTATATTTTTAAATATTTATTCTTCCTTTTACAGCATTTTCCACTCTTTTTTTTTTCTTCTATATTTTTCCTTACTCACTTTATTAGGTTATGTTCAGAACATCAAATTTAAATTCGACTTTAAATTAGGCTGCTCACAATCCAATACTCACAATATTTAGCATGGTAAATGTTTTACATTTAACACATCATGAATACCCCTATGATTTTCATCCTTTCTTTTTTTTATTACTTTTATTTTTTAAAATTTCCATTTTGTACTTATATTTACCAACTGGATTTTCATACACATTATTCAATAATATTATATATCAGGACGCTACTACACAACTATGAAAGCCAGTATAGTAGGCAAGATACAACGTGAGAGGCCAAAAACCATAGGAATAGATAGAATCAATAGAGGTGCAAAAGAGCTGTATGCAGCAAACTGGAAAGCAGTAGCCCCATATAGTTGGTGCTACAAGAGCAGGGTGGTTCGGGCGGCCAACGATCTAAATACAATATGTAAAGCCAACCGAATATATATTTTGGAACAAATATAGTAATATTAAAATTATGTTTATATATAATTATTATTATTATATAGGCGACAGACTATGGACGTCTAAGTCCTCGCGCGAAGTATTTCCTAATACATCACGGGTTTCTTGACGCAGTTTTTTCGTAGGATGGGTTTGTCACTCACATGCCTATTTTTTTGTGAGTGCCACCAATTGGCTAACGGGCTTTACAAATGCCTGGGGGGAGGTTATTTTTTTATGCTTGAAAAAAGCCCGGGTGGGACCGGGATTCAATCTGACAACCTTTGAGTTGGTAGACTGGTGCGTTGCCACGCTGCTACCGCTTAGTATATACTTAATTATAAAAAATATTATATATTTATTTAATTTTAAAACTGGACAAAGTAAATAAAACTCAATAACTTGGCTTGATTGGTTTGGGTTGCCTTCCACAAGTCAATAACTGTCTATAAAATAAACAAACCATTCTGTTAACCATTTTAAGCTCTTGTATACAATGTATTATTATTAAATGTATTATTTTAATTTATTCATGTAGTAAAACTATAATATGTTTGTTCACTTGTCTTGCTTTGAATAAACTCTGACTGAAAGATAGGATAAGAAAAATAGGTCCAATATAACTTCCGCACTTGATTTTTTAAAAATAAAATCTATAGGAGGAGATGTATTCGAACGATAATTGAAATCACGATAATTGAAAAATTATGATTTCGATAACACATGGTTTTTTCACTTCCTGCATAAATAGAAAGCTTTCCTACCTTCAGTACAGAGAAAGCAAATTAAGAATGATGATCCCTCTAATCATTTATCGGATAGCTCTAATTTAATAATTTTAATTAAAAAAAAAATTAAATTTCTTCCAAAATTATATTATTAACATAAACTCCAATTTTTATTTTCTTTTTTAAAAAAACCTAAATGCTTAATTGAATTAGACGAAATAATTTCAACATATCTGGATGTTAATGGACATAGAGAACAAACCATCCTTTATAAATATTTGAACAGACTGATTTATAGGAAGAACATACTTGAAAACGGAGAAGTACTACCGAAACGTTGGTTAAAGGAAATATTTGTTATGTTTTTTGTTAAATAATAAATATTTGTTAAAGTAATTCTGGTAAGTATCTCTATTTATGTACGTAAAATATTAATTATTAACTTTTTCCACGATTCTTTATTTTATTACTCCCTAAAGGAATTCGCGATTATATAATATATAAATTAATGAAAAGAAAAATATATAAAATAATTCTATAATTTCTCAAAATTTTTCAATCTCAAAATTCGTCGCTGTTTAAGAACATTGATGATTTTAATGAAAATATCGGAGTCTTTTTTTCCGTTGATAAACGATTTGCGAAAACAATAGTTTTCTTTCTGTACTTACATACTCGTCAATGAAGATCATCAGCTGTAGAGGCTGGCTTAGTTATCAACAATTTATATTTAAAACTGTGGCAAGGCTCATAGTTTAAACTTTATGCTGCTAATACAAACAACAGTAACATTTTTTTTTTTAATAATTTATTTATTGATATTTACAACTGTATACAACAAGTAAATTTGCTGTAGGTGACATAGTGACATGATAAAAACATGTGGAGAATCTACCCACTGATAGAACTCCAATAACATTTCTAGAG
>NW_027105031.1:435553-443905 GCF_000696795.3 Halyomorpha halys
TATAGCTATTTGCATCTCATTTCCGCATTCAAAGGATAACACAACCGTTTTCACAACCGTTACACTTGCGGTCCTCCCACCGATTATTGTTTCTGGGTTTAGCTAAGGGTTCTTCTATTTTCTTGGTTGATAGCTCTTTCTATTTTACCATCTCCGTGTTCTCTCATCCTCCAAGATTTGGGTATATTTCTTGGCCGTTGTTATTGTATCCGGGTCCACCTTTTTACGGGGCTCTTTTTACATTCATTCGGGCCTCCCTCTCTCTAGCGCATGTTTCTATGAGATCTTGAGCAATTTCCACAAACGAGTGCTCTCTTGGAAATCCTTTCTTCTTCGCAAGCTCCTTTGCCAACTGTATTTTTAGTACCATGGATAAGAATTGCATTCGACCCCGTACTTGGATTGTTTCCATCATCTCGCTGAGTTTGTCTTGAATTCTGTTCAAGCGTGACAGGAGTTCCGCGGTATATTGCCCACTAGACTGTTTCGGTTTCTTTGTCTCCCTGATCATCATAAATATGTAGTCCTCCGGTTCGATGGGATCGTTCTCCTCCGAATACCTTCTTTAATCTTTCCTTTATACTTCTCCAAGGGATTTCTTCATCCGCTTGAATCCGATTGAGGATGCTCCTCTTCACTCTGCAGCCGGCCGCTGCTTTTAATGCCTCCGCATCTTCGCTATCGAGTAGAGTTTCGATTGATTTTGCTTTAATTTGGCTTATCAGTCGGTCACTCCCTTTTATGAAGTCGCCGAGCTCGCCAGTTCCCCGGTGAACCGTTCGAGGTCAGAAACGACCTTCCTTGGCAGTTGCAGTGCGTACTTTGATCCACACTAGTGTTGTTGCGTGTGCTTCTGCAAAATATGCTGGTAGTGGAAGAAACTCTGGAGGCGAAGGATTCCCCTCTGTGGGAGGTGCATTCTGGACCACGTTTTGATTCAAAGCTTCCAAGTTTAAAACCACTTGTCTAACAATCCCGTTACCATTAGCAGCCATTATTTACAAAAAAAAATGAGAGAGAGCAAAAAATTGAAGATGATAAAAGAATAAAAAAAAATTTATTAAAAGAAATATTTTTTCCGGTATCTAAAGTCCTCGGGTTTCGGCGAAAGTAAAATGTTACAAAAGAGAAGAAGGAATAAGATCTGACTCGCTTGAACTGGTGTAAAATACTGGCATTATTGGGTTCAGTACATCTCATTATATACATTCGATCAGCTGATCTTATCAGTCAGCTGACATCGAAGTAAAAGCTGACTCAGGCCGTAACTTTTTTATATATACATATACTTTTTATTAAGACGGATGATGCAGAAAATGAACTGATAGTAAAATTTGTATTTGAGTCTTTATAATTCGCACAGTTGAATTCCAGGCTTTTCAATAGTTTATTGAATCTTTTCAAAAAGATTTCATGTAGTCTAATAGTTTTGTACAGATAAAATTCGTCTAGTTGCTTAACATATGCGGTAGTTCAAGGAACATGACTCGCTTAATACTTCATAAAATCTAATTAATGTACAATCTATTCCTACTGTAATGTACAGATACTGTAGCAGGCCCACGTGCTCAGCCTTGTCCTAGACAAACACAGCTACGTGATCGTCCTTACTGCGGAATGCGTGACTATGGATTAGTAGCTAGTAGCACATTAGTAACCTACTACGTTTTTACAGCAGCTGTATTTCATTATTATCTTCTCTCCTTCAAACCATTCGGACAAAGGACATAAAGTTAGAGATTTATCACTAGAGGCAAATGTTTTAGAAGTGAACTAAGAAATTACATAACCTTTCCTAGATAAACTAATATGTCTATTCTGAAGGTGATTTTTTTCCCCGAGATAAAGGGACAGTGAAGAAGTATTATATTTCATGATATTATTCCGTGGTTGGCTAACTATCTGTTGTTAGAGCTGTTTCCAAATATTTTTTCCTTGAACTAAAGCTCATTACTTCTCATATGATAGTTGGAGTTTCTGACGAATTCTCAACTATTACTTAATAATTTCATCTGTAATATGACAGCGTGGATCCGCTGCTTTTATATATATAAATACATAATATTTAGACTCATGCAGCCATCAAAGAAGACTGCTAAAAACATTTCGTCTATTTCAGCTATTTATTTTATTTTTTAGATAGTTTATCAACTTCATTTATTAACGAATCATCTCGGTATATGGGTTTAATTTGTACTATATATGCCTATTTCATTCATACAAAATTTATGAGGATTAGCTAAATGCAAATCACAGGAAAAGCTGACTCAACAGAAAGGGCCATTAAATTGCCCGTGAGAAAGCTATTTTATCTTAGATCGACTCCAGCCTTATTGCAAATATATGGCACAAGAAAAAAAAATAAAATTAACGTGTTTCTCTGGGAACTTTAATAGAATATTTGAGAAATAATCTTTGTTACGAAGTACACTATACCTTTGTTAATACTGGTTCGATTTAAATGATTTTTGTTTGGTTTTGTCGTGAATTTGACCATCTTTCGTTGAATGAGCAGCTATACGTCCCTAGAAATGTATAGTTGTCGTGTTTTGTAAAACTGTGTATATTATTTTTTCATCCAGCGTCATTATACAACCTCAGTATAAGAAATACCACAATTAAGACTTTCAGGTTTAAAGGCAATGTTTTGGTAACGCTGACAGCAAACTTTCCTTTATTTTTCACTATAAGGTTACTCCTTCCTACGTTACTATTGGCTAGACCGCTGTGATATATGACTTCATAATAGGCCTACCTAAGCCGAAAACAATTGTTCAAATCAAACAAGTAATTCCTGGAATGAACGCAATCAAACAAACAATCTCTTTATATACAGATTCAATTGAAATACGCCGATATATCAATAATCAGGTCATTTTCATACGTTCTTGAAACATGAATAGAATAGAACAAAAGAAATTTCTTTTGTAACTAATACTCCCAATACAATATTTTGCTCATAAAATTTGGGCAAATAAACATTTAATTAGAAAAAAATGAATTAAATACTAAAAAATAACCCTAAAAATTATTTAAACTGCTATAGATCGGGAGAGAACAAGGCTACCTCAAAAGATTTACAAATACTGTGATAAATGTTGGACCGTGGTGACATCTTATCATGTTCTAATTATACAAATAATGTATTTAATTTTGTTATTTATATTTTTGCAGTATTCTTTAGGCTCATCATAAATATAAAGAATAAACCATAAAATATCGTTTTATGTTGTTTAGCATTTATACAAGGATCAGATATAGACGTGATCTTTTTTAGTTAAACAGTTTTACTGGAAAAATGAAAAGAGTATTCAGTACGACTCTTGATTGATTGCAGATCTAAATGAAACGTTTACTGCTTTCTACATGACTATTGAAGAACTGAACTCAAAAAAAGCTGATTAAATTTTTATATTTCAATTTATTTTCACTATATCACTACAAAAATTGATCAGTCAGTTAAAGATTTTTCTGCATGCAACTATAATTTTAACAGAAAGCTAGGATAAAATTTGTCAACAAAGTCCATAATAATAATTTTTAGAAAGTTGTATTCTTTGTTTGATTGAATAGTCAGTGAAATAAATCTGGAAACTTTTTCTAAGTTTATTATACCAAATTACCGCTTATTTATTCCGAGACAAGTCTCTTTAGAATAATATAACAGGCCCAGATAATGGACTTTAGTAGCCTCTGAGTAAAATACAAACATTTAAAAACTAAAAATAACGGAATAATAAAATGTCGCTAATAACAAACAAATAATTTTGATATAAGTACAAATTTAAAATTATTTACTATTATCATATTCAATTATAGAAATTGTAAAAAAAAAGAAGAAGAAGAAGTAAAAACAAATCAAATAAAATAATACTATTTATCATGTCATAAACCATAAGGTACACAACTTCAAATAAAAATAAGAAAACAAAAATGAAGTAAAGATAATTAATTTTTATATTCATATCTATAAGTTTCAAATAACATTAGAAACATTAACTATAAAAGAGGAAAATAAAAAATAGGAAATAAAAAAATAAAAAAGAAGTCTCTAACAAATCATAAATAAAAGATTTTTTTAATAATAGTAAAATAAAAAAAAATTAAATAATATTGATTATGATATTTTCAGATTTCCATTTATAAACTTGAAGTTAGGAAGAAGTGGAATTAGCAATTTAGTATCGAAAATGTAATGGAAGTTAATTGATCATTCCGATTAATACTTCAAATAAAACTTGCAAAACTGACACCAGTTCGACGTAACTTAAGCTCAAAAGCAGTAAATGATGTCGATAATCGATTAATTTACTTTAAAAATCCAACAGAAGTAGTAATCTCTATTTTTAAAAAACATTACCTAATGAATTCTGCAGTTATAAATTATGACAACATAATGTTTTATGAAACATCTTATTAAAAATTAATGAAAAAAATTTACTACTAATATTTAAGCAATATTTAGAGAAATTACGAATATTATGATCTGCATGCAGAGTAAATATGTAACTATTATATATTAGATAAGTCAAATGAGACGAAAATTAATTCCGTACAAATCAAATAAACCAGGATTTTAAATTGTTGTTGATTTTTTCTATAAATCTAACAACAATAGGTACTATGTAATATTTATTTTTGCAGTACTTACATAAATTTATGAATGAATTTTTATTTACAACAGTTATCATAGAATTTATATTTAAAATATTACCTAATCAAATTATTAGGAGGCCCCTCACCTCCGGACTTAAAATAGCTCCATTTTAGAATGGATAGCTCATATATAACATTAAACATAACAGATAACCTTAAAACATCAAAGGTAGTAAAAGGTAAGACCCAACACGAATTATTTTTTCTTTTTCAAAGTAATGCACTTATTAATTCACTTTATTGTTTCTGTTTTAGAGGGATCGGAAAAAAAAGAAGATTATTAATCAACTTTTCATTTAAAATCACTCTTTAGATAGAAAACATTATTCTGATTAAATGTTTGCATTTATTATTCTGACAAACTACTATTAATTTCGAAGCGATATTCGTAATATTATTTTGCATTGGAAGAAGATAGTTGACCGTATGAACTAGATTGGAGGAAGATAGTCAGGGTGGCGGTCAGTAAAGGTATCAAAATAGTTCTTCGTTACTATTTTGATACCTTTACTGACCGCCACCCGCACTATCTTCCTCCAACCTATTTATTTTGTACTTAGTACAACGATTTTTTTAAAATCATTAAAATACTCTTCTAGGGCTCTCCTGGCCACATGTATGTTAAATTAATAATTAATGTTTCTAGAAAAATTAGCATACACTACTCATTAGACAATAAGCAACTTAGAGTGAGATTAATAATAAAAATTAAAAACTGATAACTGTCAGTAACCATGCTCAATTTCCTAACGAATGCTAATCAGAAATGGTAGCGATCAGCTTTCACTGGTCATTTCAGTACAGGTTGACTATCTCACAGTTAACCTCACCAAATATTGAGCTTTCACTGGGACATCTATATCAATAGTGTTCAACGAACATTTGAATGTTTTTTATTATTATATATACTTTGCTCCATTGGGTTCCCTTAAGCAGTTGTAACAAAGAATAATGATTCTAGCCTATGGATAACTGTTAATGTAGCGGTACAATGGATAATTTTACACACTACTAAGATAAGCATTAAATAAAAATTAGATGGGTTTGATAGCAAAACTTGAACAAAATAAATTACCGAGGTATTTTTTAATTAATATAATTTATTTTTTAAATGCAGCGATTTCGAAATAACCAATTTATCAACAGAACTATGTCATTTATTAGACAATCTAAAATAAATTATTTATTCATAGAAAATAAATCTTCTAAGTTCCTAAGGCGATACTATGGCTCAGAAGCAATATTATTCACTTAACCCCTTCTCGTATTTCAACCTCAACAGGCTTTTGAAACCCAAGACGCTTGCAATAGATATCCTGCTTAATTATCTTATAAGCACCTCGGATCTGGAATGACCTATTAGCTGGAGATTTCCAGCCGATCGTGGTCCCCCGGAGGCTAGGAATATATTAGAATTTATCCTCAAGTACCAATTCAAGGCCTAGTACCGTTCAGCAAATGATACCAGGAATAACGCGTGTTTCCCAACATCATTTGAGATTGACTTGTTGATTTATTATGACAGTTGAGGTACTCATTATTTAGGAATATTTCCGAGTTGGAGGTTCAGCTTAACGCATGTCCTTTTTCGGCCTGAGTATCACGTTTCAGCCATGAATTTATTTATTTCTTCCCAGTCAGACGTCTCAAATTTCCAACATTTTGTTAAAGCAAACAATCAAATCTTATGAATCGTTTTAAAAAATCCCCTTCACCAAAAAGGGATGTGTCATTTTTTACTGTGTCGAGATTTGAATCATTTTTAAATTTGGGGAGAGTGTACGTCTGTGATTATAACTATGGTAATTAAATGCTTCATAAAATGATCAATAAAACACCTCAATAATTCAGTTAGATGCCATGTAATAAATTATATAAGCAGATATTTATTTTTTTATTTTAGAAAAATTTGTTTATGTTTTAAACAAATGCAGATTGAATATCAATGTCAGTTCTTAAAAGTTCTCCGTAACTTGGCATTCTATTTTATTGCGAAAGGCGACTTGACTAGCAAAAACCTAAACAGTTATTTCACTTCGTATTGCTCTTCCATTGTTTCTTAAAACAGTTTGTATAGGCGTCGTCAATGAGCATATTTCCCCGCTATCTATTGGTTTATAGTAACTATGCAGTGATATCTTAATATTATTGTTTGTGTTATTTTCATTTTAAAATTTTGTTTAACATTTATCTCTTATACCTTCATTTTCAGCTCTAGTTAAGTTACTTTCCTATCCTGTGGAAACACTCCATTTTCTTTCCCAAAACAGGAAGACCTCCTAATAATCCTACTTCCTATAGACCTATTAACTTATTTCCAATACGCTCAAAAATCCTCCTAAAACGTATACTATCCATATTTGGACCACAGAGTTTTGCCGCACATCAATTTGGATTCCGTCCTAGGCACTCCATAGTCCAACAAGACCTCAGAGTCGTCGACTATATCACATCAGCTCTTGAAAAGAAACAATACTGTTCGAGTCCCTTTCTGGACATAATAGAAGCTTTAGATCGGGTATGGCATGGCGGATTGCTTTCCAAGCTGAAGTCCCTATTATCTCTAGCCTTATACCTTATCCTCCGCTCCTATCTCTCAAATCGCTCCTTTCGAGTTTGCAGTGGTTCTGAGTACTCTAATATCTATCTGATCGAGGCAGGGGTTCCCCAAAGCAGTGTCTTGGGTCCTGTCCTCAACATCCTCTTCTCTGCTGACATTCCCATCACCCCCGATACGTTTCTGGCCATATTCGCTGACGATATAGCCATTCTATCCTCCCGTTCTAATCCTGTAACAGCTTCGTCCAATCTCCAAACACACCTCATCCTAATTGAGCAATGGTGCAATCAATGGGGGATAAAAGTTAATGAATCGAAATGCACCGATGTGTCTTTCACCCTCCGCCGCAGCTTTTGTCCACCTATTATTTTTAATAACATTCTTTTACTCAGATCCAACGCAGTGTGATATCTTGGATTCATCTTAGACAAAAGACTCACCTGGAACCAACATACTAGATTCAAAAGACAAGAGCTAAACAGATGATTCAGCCAACTTTACCGACTACTCACTGGATCTCTAATCTCTCATGAGAAAACAAACTACTAATTTATAAGACCATCCTCAGACCTATCTGGACCTACGGACTTGAACTTTGGGGAACAGCTAAACCTTCTGACATCAAACGTCTCCAGTCCTTTCAATCCAAAATCCTCAGAACCATAGTCAATGCACCATTTCCAACAGTTCACAACGCCTTCATATCCCTTTTGTCCTTGACCTTATACTAACCAAATTCTCAAAATTCCATATAAACTATGATAATCATCCTAATTCTTTGGTTCTATCCTGATCTAGTTCCATCCATCCTCACAATCCACTTCGTAGGTTAAACGACAGCCGTCAACAGACCTTTTTGTAAAATAAAATTGACAATTGGAGTTCTGGCAATGGCCAGATGCTCCGCTCCTGTAGAGTGATTGCACAACACTTACTAAGCCACCACTGGCTCATTACCAGTGACGTGGTGAGAGGTCTGCGCTGAGATCTCGAAGAGCCTTACTTTACCCCTCATAGAGTAGGCTCGGGAATCCTTAGGTCGATATAGTAAATAATATATATAATTTATTACTTAGTTTTATTATATTCATTTCATTTATTTTTATTTTTATATACATATAGAGATTTTATTTGTT
>NW_027105031.1:443955-450570 GCF_000696795.3 Halyomorpha halys
TTTGGAGTCCTATCAACGGGTAGATTCTCCACATCTTTGTATCACGTCACTATATCATCTAAAGCAAATTTACTTGTTGTATATATTTTTTATATACACATTTTTTGTATGAAAGTGTACATTTATTGCTTTGCCCAAATTTGTGGCAGATTGGAATATTTTCCAAAAAAATAAAAGTTTGCAATATTTAAAAAAAAAAGTTCAGTTCCTTGCTCCTTCTAAAAAACATGATCTAAAATGTGGTAGCTCGAAGAACCTTCTTAGTTCTCAACGCAGGACGTGAAAATCTTGAACTGATTTATAGAAAAAATGTGCTGAAAACATGAAAAAGTTATTACCAATAGGTTATATGATGACCACGAGGGGAAAACGGGTTTTTCTTTAAGCTTCAATGGAAGAAAAACGAAATTCAATGTTCCACGATTTTGAGAGAAAAAATACCTATTGCAGCATTGTTGTATTTCGCTCCAACAGTTTCAGTTGTATATATTGAGAACAGTACAGGGGATAGCACAGACACTTGGGTAACTCCACAGGTGAGTGAAATATCTCCGGATACCGCCTCGCCGGCTCCTACCATTAATGAGCGATGCTATAGGAACGGTCTTAGCAAAGTGTAGAGTTGCTCCGGAAATTCGTTGTCCTAAAGTGTTACAGAGCAGACTATGAGACACTGAGTCGAATGCTTCCGTGGAGTCTATTGAGATCATTGCAGTTGCTTCGTTCTTCCTCGTCTTATGGCGTAATTCCGCTTGTAGTTTCGCCGTGTGGTGGTGGTCGGGCAGAGGCCAGCCTGGAAGCTAATCTACCCTGGCGGTATCAGATATATTTCTGAGCTAAAGTCTTTGAGATAACTGAGGACAGTTTTTCAAAAACCTTGCTCAAGTGCGAAAGTAAGCTAATTGGTCTGTAGTCTGCCGGTTGGGTTCCGGTCTTCAAGAGGTTTAAAAGCGGGAAGAGTATAGCCCGTTTCCTTACCTCTGGGAAGTATCTCAACCAGAGGCAGGAGTTGTAGAGGTTTGTCAGGTGAGGCCAATCCCTCTCCTAGGTAATTGTTTCAAAAATATTGTTTGTATCCCGTCATATTTTATATTATTATTCATATTATTCCCCCTCAAATGACGGAGAATGGCCTTTAGCTGTTTCGGGGAAACGAAAATGTAATTGTTCCTAATGTCCTCCAATGGTTATTCATTTAGGAGGTCCTTTCCGTTAGGTGATCGTTTCGCCGTAGTGAACCGCAAACTTTGTGGCCTGCTTCTCAGCTGTCGCCGTCCTGAAGCATTTTGGAGCTTCTCTTCCTTGTGCTCATCTTCAGTCGTTTCCAAATTTTTCTTGGTTGTTGTGCTCTATGTTCCTCATGCCACATTGGGTGTTAAGGGAGTTTTCGCCTAATGATCCATAGTCCTGTACCATTTATTCTTCCACTCATTACGTAGGGCGATAAGCTGAATAATATGATTTGTTGAGGGACGTAGGGTTGGTGGGAGTGGTCTGAACTTCGGTATAGCGGCTTCGGCGGCCTCTCTGATGGTGGCTGTGAAGAACTGCAGGTAGGCGTTAACTTCGTTCTTCGTGCGGAGCGACGGGTCAGTAGAAAGCTCATGGGGGACCTGTGTTTTGTAGTGCTCCTAATCAGCTTCTTCATATTTGTATATTTGGTAGAGCTCGTACTTCACCACCTACTAGGTAAAGCACAGATCTATGGTCGGACTCGTAGAGATTCCTCTTAAAAGGATTTTTCGATACCATTTCTAACGGGCATAGAACCTTTTTTGGCATGTTTAACCTCATGGGTTATTGTATTTTCCTTCATTTATTTTTACACACCAATAACTCAATTTCGAAAAAATATGACAGCCTGTTTTTTTCCCCCGCAATATTCAAATATTTGAACAAGCTATGCACTATAAGTTTGAATATATAACGTGTTGTTGATATTATTACATAAATAAATAAAAACATGTTTTGAGGTATAATCTAAGAACAAATATTTAACAAAAAAAAGAACAAAAGAAAAGAACAAATAATTATACAAAATCTCTAAATATATTCAACATGAATCATATTCCTTTTTTATATGTTAGGAACATAATAACAATGAAGTAAGAACAAAAATGTATAGTAGGTTTCTTAAAAAAAAAATTAAATAGAGAAAGTAATCGTCATCATAATATATTGCCCTTTATTCCTTATACGTTCACCTCTGTATCCCCTCCTGAATCTCCTTTACTTCGGTATTTTTCAATAAGTGATGAATAAATTTTTGTACGTGTTCCCTCTAATTGCTGATATTACATTGTCCAATACGACACGGCTCGTGTCAGACGTTAACAAGTATTGTTGGTGTACACTTGTACTTGTCAGATATACTAATCTATGAGATAAGGTTCCTCACTTTACCATGACTGTAAAACAGTAAATAAGGTGTAGAGAACAAACTCTTTTCGTGTTCGATCAGACAATCAAAGGGTATTCGTTGTAACGTTAGAACCTTCAGGAGACGAAGAAACCAAGGGATTAACGATTCATTTAAGGAGTACAATGTCGTTCAGGTTATCAAACTGCAGAGGGTGGAACATGTGGCAGTCATGAAGGAAGAGTTTCCAAGAAGCTCCTGATAGAACCACTCAGTGGAACGAGAAGAAGAGGAAAGCTGGGAAATAAATGGATAAAAGAATTGTGGCATATGCTTGTAACCTCCTAGACATGCGCAAAAGGATGGTGGCTGCACAAAATCGCTGTGACTGGTAGAAGTTGCGAGAGTGGGTGGGTTGTATTGCCGTTAGCAAAATAAATAAACAATCAGTAACAAATAAATAAAGTCAATGATTTTTCATTTATCTGTTTTTAATTTCACCTAATTTTGTTCACTTTTCCGTATGTAATAGCCGTTTCCATTATAAGAAAAATCAGAAGGAATTTGAAGAATTCAGATTAAAAAAATAAATAAAAAGATAAGGAATGTTTCAAAGTCCGAACATAAAACCTTGTTTTCGAGATTTTTCGGTCAAATGCCAAATTTACCGAGACAATTAAAAAACTTCTCTCCACCGTCTATAACAAATCAGAAAACTGTCTGAAATATACTTTTTATCTTATTTTTATTTTTCAAAGGATAACAACTATTAAACAGTCCATTTTGATTGAAAAAATGGCGCAAGCTCACAATTTGGTCATTAAACACAGAGTCCAACCTCCGTTTAGTGAAAATGCATTTTTTGAATCGCAGCATGTCGTATAATATACCTACTATTTTGTCTTGCATGCGCCATGTCACGTCGGATATTGTAAAACCATCTTAAATATACATACCCATAATCATGACCGACTTCTATTTAATACAATATATTTCGTTTTTTCCTGGTTTCGAAACCAAACTTATTGCCTGCATCCATCAGAATTGCGTATATAGCTTTCCCAATTTAATCTAGCGGTTCCAAATTCTCTGCGTACTGGTATTTCAGTACCCACAGTTATACCTTTATCTATACGAATACATTTTAAATATAACAGGCACAAAGAATTGATTTATTTTGAAGCTAACGAATCAGTAAATTAGTCTTATTTAATGACTCCTACAATCTCCTTCGGAACTACTTCTTTCTTTAAAAGTTATATCATTACGTAAATTAATAAACATAGGAATCACAACTGTAATCAAGAAAAATATAGAGCATAAAAACTAGGTTTGGTTAGGACACTTTACTTTTCCTCTTAACGAAATTCCCAAGTTAAGCGATAGGAGATATGCCACCCAACATCACATTTTCGAAAAGAGCAGGCCGGCTTTAAAATATCACGTTTTGTTACCTATGAATTATATCGGAAGGATTAGTCACGAAACTCGACCAAATCTTGCAAAAGCATTTCCCATGGAAAAGAGAACTAGTTTCTTCATCATTTCTCTACGAAATGATCACTCACTTTTGTTTGATTTTTTTCCCCCAGTCAAATATTATTCCACATCATTCTAGTGACAACCAATTGACACTAGTAGTCAGTTGATTGCCCGAAGATTACATTAATCCTTTCATCTGTTATAGGGTCTCTTAGACTCTCTTAATTTCGATGGGGTTATATAATAAAAGGAGATCTTGGTAACACCCCATCACCATCATGTTGCTTACATGATATTTTGGGAGCTAAAATAGATAAATTTGACTTATTTTACATAAAATTTCTTTTAATTTGAATCAATTATACCCTTGATGATGAGCTTAGCAATATAGGTCTACCGCCTTAAAACCGCCAAAAAAAAAAATGGCAGCTACTAGCGCAAATCTTTAAAGTATCCACTGATTAGCACTTTTTTTTTAAAGTAAAATGAATTTTCTGAAATTTGAGTCATAATAGAACTTCACGTTTATGAGATATCAAAACCCAACTTTTTTTTTGTTTGATAAAAACACCAAAATTTTGTGAATTTGTTTTGGCAATCATCTTTGAATCTGCTTCTCCAACATAAATAATCATTATTAACTACTTCATGATAAATTTAATTAGCATCACTTGAGTGATAATAGATATTGGTATGTCTTTTAATAGTACCTAAGATAAATAACCAAAAGCAATTCACAAATCTTAATATTACGTTAATTGATTTTTGAAAAACTATTAGACATTAACTGTTTCTATTATTTTTGTTCTGTTTACATTCCTTTCATTTTCCAGATTTCTAGTATTTTCAGTGTAAAATTTTAAGTTCTTTTTATTATGTTTTTAGTTTTACAATTACTTCTATCTTCTTTAATTAAATAATTATTAGTTAATTACACTACTTATTTTTTCGGATGTTTTAACCCATGTTAATTATATCGTAAGTACTACTGTTTAGAAATATATGTATATTCTATAAGCCACATTCTTATTATTCATAATTTTTATTTTGTTGAGAAAAAAATCTTAAAAACGAAAGGAAATTAGACCAAATATATATATATATATATATAAGATTTTAATGCTAATACAGAAATATAATGGGAAAAGTACTTTTACTATAAAATTAACTAACTATATTAGTAACATTAAACATATAATTTATGTGATGTAAATAACTATACTATTTCTGTTGTTTTCATTCATTATTATCGTAGAAATCAATCGTACGAATTCCGGTTGTCGAATCAGGTCCCAAAAGAAAGGTTTTTGTCAGAGAATTTTGGGTATTTGTTAGTGTAATTGTTTTTTAATAAAAAGTTATATATATTTTTTCAATTTCATTTAAAAATAAAAAAGTGGACTTTAGTACTAAGGTATTTCAGCATATGGGTCATTCTCCCGGAAATCTTCAATATTAACCTTGAGTTTTTCAAAAATTAACAATTATCCAAACTATCGACAAAAAAAAAAAAAAAAATTGCTACTATACTCAGATGCCAAAAAAAAATTAATAAAAAATATATTAAAACCCTTAAAACTAAATGTTGTATGTGTGATCATTGTTAACAAATATACTAAAAGATACGTGTTTCGAGACTCTTAACTTGTCCAGAAATTTCGTATTAAATGGATGACAATGTGAATAGCGAAACTTTAATTTCTTAAAAAGAAGAATAAAATCAGTGATGAGATTTGCATTGCACTTAATCTCAATCATCTTAAAACTAAATGATTTTTAACAACGAAATGACTTTATTAGCTCTCACGAATTCTGCACTGGCCTACTTTATGATATATTCTATGTGGTAATAATTTTTATTACAAGGTACTGATTGACGAAGATTTTTCATTTAATTTATTATAACTTTTTTAAATAATTTCCTAATAACAACTCGTTGACCACCCGTTGGAAAATTTTGAACTAATGAACCACTTTATATACCTTAGAACAATGATTAATTAAAAACCCGCACGAAAATACATAAAATCTCTATGATCATATCATATATTTTAAATCTTTTTGATTTATTCATAGAAAATAGCACCTTAATCAAATAGGATAATATATTTCCAAAAGAATTAAAAAGTTGATGGAATGGCAATAAAATTATTTTTAGTAATTTTAGTTGAGACTGAATGATTACCGCAATTATCACTTCAATTTAAAATATTAAAATAGGAAACTGATAATTAATAACCAGCTTGATATAAATATTATAAGCTCTCACTATTTTATTTTGATTTAGTATATTATTTTTTTGTGATAAACAGATAGTCTTGCCTACAACAATCAGACAGTGGTCACAAATAAACAAAAGACAAAACAAAAAACACTTTGTAAACAACAAAGAAACGCATTGGGGTCAAGGACTTGCAACATAGATCTATGAGGCTTCTCTTGAGTGTCGTAATTTTATCTAATTTTTATCTTATTTAAGATAATTTTACCCCTGAGCGAAGTTATACACCGGGAAGATGACCTTTGTTTCAATCTATATTTCTCTTTTGTCCATGGCTTATTTTTATTGTTTTCTTCACCGAATCGACCTTCAATTATGAGAATACTTTTATAAATTGGTTCCAACATGAACATATGATTCATAATTTAAACGTGTAAGGATACAGTTCTATTGAGTCAATAGTAAAAAACTTAAAAATATTTTTTGTTGTCAGAACGATGCTTATGTGGTAGAAGAATGTGGATGTTAATGTCGAGGGATATAGATGATATGG
>NW_027105031.1:451271-461256 GCF_000696795.3 Halyomorpha halys
AAAAAAAATAAGGAAAAGGGGTACATGAAACTCAACGCTTGTTGGTAACTTGGCTGGCTTTATTAACCAAATCCATCTATTATTAACGAAAGGTTTCTACACTATATATATGATAAAAGCAAATAAAATAAAATAAGTAATAAATAAAACTCCTTTTCTCTATTTAAATAAAAAATTCATGTATAAATAAAAAAAAGGGCGTTGATAATCAGCGAAGGTTTATGGCATTATAACATGAATGAACTAACCATGGCTTGTTATTCTTATAATAATATAATACACTATGACTTTTATTGGGGTATTATAATATTATCATACAAATTTAAACATAATAATAATCCTATCTTATAATTTAATATTTTAATATAAAATTTAAAAGACAGAATATGAAATATAAATAAAAAAGTAAATTATCAACATTGTCTCTATAATAGACGCAATATTGTACATTATGCAATATAATTCATGTGTTTTTTATTTGTTCCTTTCACTGACATTGGTTTTGTAATCACTAGTAAACAAGTGAGTTGCAAAAGAAATAAAATAAAAGTACAAAATTGAAAATGTAATACCATTAATATTGATAATAACCAACATAAGATACTTTAAAAACGTCATTTTTATATGAATATATATCTTTAACGAAAATAACCATGAAATTGGTTAATATTTGATCTATCATGTCTTTACGAATCAATTGTCCTTTTACATGCTAGTCATTTCGTATTGTTATTAAAATTCGATTTCAGAAATGCATATTAAAATAATGATTAAATGTGTCATAGTGAGAGAAATACTTAATGGTCAAGACAGGCTGCTCAAATGCATTAAAACAACACAGCATACTTATCATTGCATAGTTGCATATGTTTTCTTTTTCATTTTGACAATCTACTTCTTTATATCATCATTATCAATGATCTATATTATCCATTTATTTATTGATTTCTGGATAGCCTACAATAGCACAATCAGAGAAACTGTAATAATGTAGGCTGTAATACTTATGGATCTCATAAAGTTCACTATGAAAGAAGCACAGAGCAATGTTCGAGTTCAAGGCGATATGCCTAAAAGCCTTTGCACAAACAAAGAGCTCAAGCAAAGCGGCTGTATTGTATTCCGATTATTTGGCTCTCGAATACACATGAAGAAAATCAGATATTCAGAGTCGGAGGAACAGGGTTCAACGATCCTGTAATGAACCTGGATGACGTGGATATTATACGTTTACGATTATGAGAAACTTGGCTTCAAAGAGGAAGAAACGAGACTTGTGATGGTTGAAGAAAAAACAATTCGGAACCTCATGGAACTGTCTAAGAACCCCCCTAGATTGAAATTGGAAATAACATCTTCGAACTTTTTGGAGATTCTGTTTACCAAGGCTTTTAGGTGATATCTAAAAATGATATCAAAGATTCAAAGAAGAGACAAAAATGTTATTTTAGCCTTCATATGCATTTATAAAGCAGAGTAACTTCCCATCAACGAAGTTAAAATCTATAAAACACTTATCTGATCAGTGTTTTATCAATTTTGTTCAGATAGATAACGCTCAAAATGTTGTACTCTAATAACATCAGAATACTCTCACATTTTTAATCGAATGGCATGGCTTAAGAAGAATATTTAGCCCTTTTCTTGATAATGCCGAATGGAAGATCTGACTCAAATCACAGTTAGGAAATTAAACACCTGCCTGTGTCATTTAATTAGATAATACATAGATGAATAAAGTAGTTTATGTCGTTTACCATCGTATCTTATAATAATTTTACTAAGATACAATCATTTTGATTTTTTGTGTACCAGAGACTCCAGAAGTAAAATAGTGTCAGTTCCACCTTGTACTTTAACCAAAATCAGCTTCTCTTTAGGTTACATGGGGAGTTCTCTATTTTTTACAGAAAAACCTTTAGCCATCTTGAAGACTTCTTATCAGATAACAGAGACCAAAAAAAAAAAAAAAAGGATTTTTTTTTATTTTAATAAACTCCAGGTTTGTTTACCATCAACCATCTATAACCAAGTAATTACGTACTTAAGGAAATACTAAAAGTATGGTGGGAAATAAAAAATAGTAAACATATTTTTATGAAAGTTTTTTTATAAAAGAGGTGTTTACTATCAAAACCAACTCATCCCATTTTCCTAAATTTTACAAGAGAAACGAAAAATTTATTTGTCCACAATTAAGAACCTGAATTGTTACTTAAAAAAGAACGAGTGCCTAAGCCGAATCGGGATAGTTTTCATTTTCAGCCTAATCTCTTTACTACCTATGCAATCAGCCTAATAAGATTGGAAGGGGCTGATTTTGTAGCAAAAAATGCGAGTTTTTCTCTTTCTCGTAAAAAAACATCGTGTTAAATAGTTTTTGACATTAACTCAATCTGCAATCTTATTCATGTGTTTAAAAAAAAAAATATCCCAGCGGAACGGTCTCTTCACGTTCCATTAATTTGATGGCGTAGCCTTGGGCTATAGCTAGACTATACCACCTTAGCTGGACTGATATCAACACCTTATAATGCCACGAGGCAATCAAAGGGCGATGACTGAGTAAAGCATATATAATACATTTCATGTATTGTATGTATGAAGTACTAATTTTATTTTAATGAAGAGTACGAAAAAAAAACTTCATGTGTTTTATTATTAAAAAAGTATTATTATGGATTAAAACTACTTTGCTCCAGCAAACAAGTAAAAATTTCAAAATTTAAGGCAGCAGATATGGTCAAATGGCGATAGACGACATACATTTTAATTTTGGTATAGAATTGGAAAAGAACTCATTTGTGCCAAAAAGAATGTATGTAGTCATTGGAAACAAACTGGTAGACGAAAATGATGATCTTTTAGATTCAACTGCATTTCTTCTCTTGCTGGATTTAATGCATATGGAAAATCTTCTGGGAATGAGCTGGATCTGAGCTACACCCCTGCTTGAGAATTTAAGGAACACCTAAAAATGCAATAAAATGAATTCTGCCTTAAAATAGGATGAGTTGATATTTTAATCAATACATCACTTTTATACTCTTAAATAATTTTCTCCTATTTTATACCTTTTTTATTTAGCCTTAATAAATAGTCGGCACTGTCTTTAATTTTTGTTTCACTGATCGCATTTTGAACCCCTAACAAAATCATTGATTCTGAAGTAATTATTTTACCTACATATTTAATGATATTGAAATTCTTCACTACGTTCTTTTAACTGAGCATTAAAATACTTCTAACCGTACAGAACAACAGATATTTAAACAAATAAAATGCTTAAATTTACTACTACTTTTTTTCCTGGGATATTGTATACTTCGTCTTAATTCTTTTCCATCTCATTTCTCCAGAACCCATCCTCTAGTTTATTCTTTGAGGAATTGGAGAGGGATACTATAAATTCCAACGACCTTCAAAGCTGTCCTACCCTCAAGAATGCTCATGATTCAAAGATAAGTTGATGCAAATATATGAGCAACCCCTGGATCTCAGAGGCTGTGTTCATGCGAATGAGTTTCAGTTCCGTGTTGGTTCAGTCATTTCGAATAAGGAAATGTGGAAGGTTTGAGCTGAGATTTTAAAAGTTATAGGTGGCATTGTGGTATTTTGTTTTTTTATAACTTGAGACTGAGAGTAATAATGTCTAAGAATTTTTTTTAAAGAATGGTTATTAGAAAGAATTATATGTGCGCTGCTATTTATTTCAGATTTATCAGCAACAAAAATTAAGAAATTATAGATCTTTTTATACATTATAATTTACTTATTACTTATTACACACTGTTGCATATTTGTAAAAAGTAAGTGAGCTGAAATTTTCCAACTTAATTATCAATCTATCAGATTCATATAAACAATTTTCATTTATGTATCAGAAAATACTGTAAATGCGGGTTACTTTAGCTGTCATAGGTCAATTTCAGGGAATTTTTAAATTACGACCCAATAAATATGTTTATTATCACTTTCCTACATATGGAAGAAATAAGTAATGCGAGCTTGTACAATTTTTAATTCATGTTTTTGACGGAAATATATAGATATATCTATTGACGGAAATTTTGCATTTCAAAAAACCTAGGGCCACCAATTTACACAAAACTTGGAGACGTATATGAATTGGTAAGTATGCGCGCACGCACAATATTTTTCAATTTCTTAGTTATGGAAACGTTTGTTACACAAAGCTATCATAATTGTAACTTATAAATCTTGGTCTAAAAAAAAAACAAGAAATGGTATTCCAGTAGACCCAAACTGGCAGTTGTGTTATAGCACAGAAGAGCTTGGTTATCGAAAGAGGAACCAAAGATGATATGTCAGTCATGTTGAATGTATTGACCCTCTCTTGAAGAATTCAATTTTTCTCCATTCTAATCCTTGAAGCATTTCTAAAATTAAAAAAATTAATAAGAAAAAGTTTTTCTCATTAACTCGCTCCCAGAACATTTTAGACTTAACAGTACTAGTTGGAAACCTCTGAACACTGTGATACGGTTTCGTCATTATTTCCTTTAAAAAAATAAAATGTCAAATATGTTAGTTGTTATTCCTTAATAACTTTTTTTTCGTATAGACTAGTGCTAAATGCACAATAACCAATCTTATAGTAATTCCTATACTTTTATGAATTAGTAATTTGATCCGGAGAGAAAAGTTGATGTTGAAGGTGATGTTAGGAGGTGATTTGAGTAGAGCTCAATCTGCACTCATTGAACTACTACAGTGGCCCTGTCTTTCTTGGCCTCAATAATTTTAGATGTGTATACTGTGTGCCTTAGTGATCCGCAAGCTTTGTGGCCTGCTCTCTGCAGTCATAAGTTTGTCGCCGTCCTGGAGCGTCGTTGAACTTGGAAGTACCTTCCAGAATTCGCTGTGGCCACCGTGCCTTAACCGTAACTTCTCATGCCACAGTGCTGTCCAACTTCTTTCAAGAGGTTTCAGATCTCATTGTAATTATGTGTAGTAGAGGTTTTTCATATATCCAGAGCCCGCTTAACAGGGTAATTGCATAAAGCAATATATTTTTTAGTCTAGCTAGATTAAGGTGCATATAGTATGTGAAAAAATTCCAATGGTTAGAGCATAAAATTGAATTTGATATTAGTTATTTATGCTACCACCTTATTAACAAGGCCTAAAGTAAGTGTATAATTAAAAAAAATACACAGTAATTGTTACCTAATGCATGAGTAAGCATTTAGATTAGGGTCGTTCACGAACGAAAAATCGACAAGAACGGCAGTGACACACTCCCATTTAACCGCGGTCGGAAGAAGAGCAGCGAGTACTTGACCGGGATACTTCAAGTATGAAGTCAATGGCGAAGTCAACCAGCCGAAACAGGCCCCTCGTATAATAACAGGCAGCGGCCCTTTCAACTGTAAACGTGGAAAAACGACCATTTTACAGTTTACTTTTTCATAGGTTATACAATAAAGTAGTAAATAATATAAAACGAAACTGTTAAAATAACAAAATCTAAAAATATATTTTTGTTAGCAAGCAATACTTTGAAAATTATTTTCCTTATTCATGCCTGGCACGCTATCTGAGTATTGTTGGTTGTAACTATTTTGATTAGGGAAATGTTTACTTATAAATAAAATCTAAAATAATTCACCTTCATTTATTTTTTTTTCTAAATAATAGTAATATGTATTTTCCAAATTAATTTATTTTTATATAAATTCTATTAATAGCCGCTAATGATTTTTTTTTTTACTAATAAATAAGAAACAAAATGAAACTATATATTTATTTTTAATTTAAGACGAAATCGATCCGATAAAAATCTTTGCCAACTTACCCCCTGTCATTTAATATATATTTTCTTCAGTGAAGAAGCTTATAAGAAGAAGAAGCTTCGATTATACTTCGTACATTTAAAACATAACAAATATATGTACGTTCAATACATGATAAAAAAAAGAAAGAGAGAGAAATCCTCATTAGAATCGGAATATCTAAATGCTTGGCTGATATCGTTTAACCAGAATC
The DNA here is from genome assembly GCF_000696795.3 of Halyomorpha halys. Taxonomy (NCBI): domain Eukaryota; kingdom Metazoa; phylum Arthropoda; class Insecta; order Hemiptera; family Pentatomidae; genus Halyomorpha; species Halyomorpha halys. Next base: position 457,281 of record NW_027105031.1, read on the forward strand.
GCATAATGGTTTTTTTTTGTTTAAAAATTTTATTTACTCACTTATGTTCATTACGTTCACTCGACCATGAAGAATGTGCAGTGGGAATACTTACCTAAAATTAAAATAATATATATAAAAACATTGGAACATAAACATAAGATTTATAACTTAACTAATTTAGAAACTTATTATATTTACTGTGATTTAAATATATCTCAAATGCTTTGAAATAATTTCAGGACCATAACAATGTTTCAGGCCACGATCTCATAAAATTACAATGAAACCTGAAAATAAGGTGTAACTGCGTTTTGTCAAGGTTTTTAAACAGAAGCAATAATTAACAAAATTGTTCTTACGGAAGCTCTTTGCGTCGTAATGTTGCATTGAAAAAGAAAATTAAGGTTAATGTTCCTCTCGTGTAATGATGATAGTAAGGAATCCAATGGCCTCAATTTATAATGATTTTTATTGTTATCCTTAAAAACTCTTAGGAAAAAAAGAAACTTTAGCTTAGAACTTAAAATTTACCAAAATAGAAATAAATAAATATTTGACAACTTTGGAAGGATAGAATAAAACGAAAAACTCCTTCTGCACAACGAATAAAACTTGTGTATAACGAAATTAAATTTGTAACCTCTCAGGAAAAAAAAAATCTTAATACCTCTTTATAACGCTTTACCTGCATATCTACCTCATCAAAACGAATGCAAGTGTCTGAAAATTTATCTTTTCTCCCTTTCCTGCCGTATTTACATAGCTAGTATTATCATTATTGTGACTTATCCCACTAGATTTTTCATTTAATCGACGTCTATTTTGCTTATGGTTATGTCATTTTTGTTTTCTATTGTAAAATATGTTAATTATCAGCAAGTTATTATCAGTTTATTTGTATTTATTTTTTATCTATTTCCAATGGTACTTCATTGGTATTAAAAATTTTATTTGGTCATATTTTAAATAATACTATTTTATTATATTTTTGTATTAGAAAATTACACCGTTTTGTAGAAGTTGTCTGGTACACTAATATTTGTATATTATTTCCTTTCCGTCTTAATTATTTTCGTTTATTTTTCAAACAATTATACTAGTTATGAGTGAATAACTTAAACGGAAAATGGTGCGTTGATGCAACAGAAAATATTAATTAGGTTGATAGGTTGATAATAATAAAAATAAATAATTTTTTCAACCCCCTCGAGATTCATTATATTGAGTGTATGTACATATTTAAGTAGGTATATCATCAAAAGTGAGAAACATCAGTTTATGTGGTAAAGGCTTATTTCTAAAATACTAGATATATACATAGCAAGAACTGTTTGTGAAGTAGAAACGGAAGGAAGAAATCCACGGAGATGATCTTTCAGTATCTAAAAACCGAAACTGGAAATGAAAGTAGGATACGAAAAGGAGGCCCTTGCGCAGATGTATTTAACTTACTGAAACTTTAAATGAAGTATTTTTTTATTCCATTCTCCGTCCCTGAATCTTACGAAAAACCTCACAAAGTACTAACTAGAAACAATTACAAAACAGACAATAAGATAGAAACCCAGTTAACTGAACATGAGCGAACACTTATCGTAAAACGTTTTACTAAACGGTTAAAATAACCCGACGACTGCATTTACTGATGTAAATTGGTCGCTAAAGTGCACAGCCCAGCCTTGAAATGTCACTGTGAGGAAGTTAGTAAGAAAATTGACGTATGAAAATAGGAAAGGTGAATGCAATAACCTTGCATGCCTAGTAAGCAAATGAGATTACCAATAGCCAATAATAACAATGCTGTATTTCCGTTTACTCTGTAGTTTATTTCGGCAATATTTAATTAATAATATTTTCATATCGCTCTATTCGTTATTTCATAAAACGAGAATTAACGAAGATCATATTCACCGACAGCTTATATATTTGTCAAAAAATATTTATAGTAAACAATATTACAATGTACATGATGAAAAAAAAAAAAATTCAAGGGAATCAAATACAAACATTTTAGACCTTTTTTCCTTAAAATTTTTTTTCTATATCACAGTATGTTGGTTATTATGTTATTTTTTCTCCCTTACACCTCACTATAATTTGCTTTTTTGTTTTGAAGCTTTTACTTTTACACTAATTGTCTTTTTATTGTTAACAACAAATAGATACATATAATTCATAAATTATAATTCATTATAATTCATAAATTATAACATATTTAATGAAAGTATTGTTGTTACCATAGTGGCATTTTAAAGTAAACACAATAGTAAGCGTAAGCTAAGATAGTCCCCATTTTCCAATCTTTCACAATGTTGCTCGATTTAACCAATTTCTTAACTTAAGTTTCCTCTTTCCGTTTTAATTAAATGTTTCAAGGGTGAGGTAACGCCGTCGCTAAATCTGAGTCCAGGGGGCGGTTGGCCCAGAAGGCTTCCCTTTTATTATTTTAATAGGGCTTAGTGGTAACTTTGTATAACTGCATTAACACTCAGAAAAAAAAATATAAAAAGGATTCACTTAAGTTGTCAGTTTAAGAAATTTAAACAAAAAGATTATGCCATACAAAAAGGATTATAATTACAACAAAATTAACAAAAATAATCGGTTATTTTATTAAAGAATATGACAAAGACAGCAAAAATGTACCAGCTTTGACACTTAGCACTAGGAAAATAATTAGTTAATTAAAAAATTTAAGAATAGCTAAAATTTACTTTTTTGTAAAACCAAAATATAGCATAAGTGTGCTTTAGAATATTGCAATGTGCTTATTTTGAGTTCCAAGAGAAACTTCGAAACAAAGTTTAAAATAAATGTTTTATATCACTTAGATAACTATTTTTGAATTTATGTTATGGGCTTCCAGCTGTCTTTAACCTTCAGAGCAGCCAGGAACGTCATGGGGAGGAAACTGAGGTTCTCAAGGAATAAAACGATATCAAAATGCCAAAATTGAACAAGATGAAATTGAAATAATCGATATATCGTACAAATGTTTAAATTGACAATATATATAGTTAGAAAGCAGATTACAATATCGTAACCTAAAACATACTAGAAAGTAATGTGAATTTGAAAATCAATCAGTGGGTAACCAATATATCAATTAATACCAATATTGCTAAGCCTGTTAACTAGACACACAGCACCGTACAGTTCTATAATTTATTGGTTAATTTTCGAAAATAATTACCCAAGGATGTGATGTATCGGCTTGGTAATTGAGAATAAGAAGCAAAACACTTTCCCCTACACCAATTACCGATGGATAGAGTGTTAATTAGTAACTTTAGTATTGGTATTAGCAGTCGGCTGATGGAAGACCTTGTACCAAGGCGATTATGCTACTAATAACACCTCGGGCCTAGGAGGCAAGCATCTAGTCACCCCATCAATTTGATGAATGTTTCAACGCCTGTAGTATACTCGAAAGGTGTGTGAAAGTGTGAAGTAAACACTGAAGTACGAGAATTAATCAACATACCAGACTCCGCTAAGTTGCTGATATTTAAATTGCTACATTAACACAACTGTAAAAATAGTTATAAAAGTATTACAAAATGCCTTAAGAATTGAGCACCAGAGGGCAAACGTTCGTTGAGTAGTTATATGGTGAAAACATTACCTCTCATGTGTCGTCTTTGAGGTGATTAGAGTTGTTTGTTTTCAAAAATTACCCGTATCACATAATGTGAACAGACAGGGTAGTTTTGAGGAATTATTGATTCATATCCCTGCTTTGCTTTGATGCTGGCAAACCTTACAAACACAATTTTTTTAGTATTCCATCCATTGCTTGCACCGCTAATGGGGATCACATTGTGACAACCTTGGGGTTTGCATAGTTGTCACAAAGTAATCCCCCAAGCAATAGATACGTATATCTTTGAAATAAGTGCTATTCGCGTTCTAAGCGAAACTACAAAGTTTAAAATAAATGTTTGATATTACTTAATTATTTTGTAATGATGTTATAGGCTTTTGAGGCGTCTTC
>NW_027105031.1:461566-468273 GCF_000696795.3 Halyomorpha halys
GAGAAAAATGTGTGACTTTATTTCTTATCGTTTTTCAGTTCGACTGCGTTAAAAAGCAAAAAATAATTATTCTTTTTAGAGATCCTGTTATCCTCATATGCATTTATAATCAGTGAACAGATTTAAGAATCAAGTGCTTTGACTAGTGAGTTTTCCTAACACATTTTTTATTATTAATTAAAAACTGTTCTATATCACCAAAACGTTTGTTTTAATAATCCTGAGGACAAAAACAAATTTGCAAGTCGTTTTGATCGCCTGAATGATCCTATGTATTTCTGAGAAAAAATATACGGTCTGCGTTGAAATCAATTTTAGTTTTAACATTGCATAGGTTTCATTTAATTGGTATGTAATAAATTTACTTACAGTTATTGAAATCATATAATTAGTCTCCCATATCTAATTACAGACATGAACATACTGAATAACGAACAACGAAACTATCTGAAAAGAAATAGACTTAATGGGAATCTGCAGATAGGGATGCAAATTGAAACAAATAAAGCTGGAGGATTTTCGTTATCAGTTAAAGTTGATAAAATATGAGAAAAGGTGCTATATAAACCAGGACGATTGACAATGAATTATTTCCCCACAATACAAAAAAAAAATCAAAAGACAATTTCTCCGTGTGATAATCGCGAAGAGTAAAGGTATTTCAATTTATGCACGTTGCGAACGTACACAAAGCTAAGGTCAAAAGAGTTTCGTGCCTCTCAGGTTAAGGCATCTAAGATACAAACTTTTTCAGTACGTATTTTTCTCCAGGATTTTTTACAGTAGTTTCTCCTTCTGAAAATACCACTTCTGAAGATTCTTAAGATTTTCTCATCAGCGCTAAATGCCATCTGACTGTGGAGTTTCTAATGCGCGTGAGTATTCCTTTCGAAATTTCTTTCCAATCTTGTGAAGTATATAAATTGAGGGATGCTTCTAAGCTCAAACGCTTTTTCTCTTCTAGAAAATATTATTTTTACTTGTGTATTAACATTCCCTTTGATCAATTAATGTTTTGCAAGAAATTAAAGAAATTATTTATAATCTTTAATACTTTCTTGAGACTGGTTGATGTTGTTTAAATAAATAATCTAAATTTTATCCATTATAGTCTCAAAACCTTTTATTTTCTTTACAAGTCCGACGTTTCGGCCGATTCAGCCATCCTCAGGGACAATCTTATACAATTTTTTGACTAAATAATTTTAAAACACAACTTCATGCAGGCTATTCTGCCCAGGTCAATTCAACAATTTCTAATTAGTCAATTTTCACATTATAAAACAAAATTAAAATTCTTTATCACAGTTACTTTTTATTAAAATTTATCACTACAATTGTTTTAATGTATGAAGTTGTGTATTTTGATATGAAGTTGTGTTTTAAAACTATTTAGTTCAAAAATTGTATAATATTGTCCCTGAGGATGGCCGAATTGACCGAAACGTCGGACTGTTAATAAAATAAAAGGTTTTGAGACTATAATGGATAAAACTTAAATTATATATTTAAAATTTTGAAATTAGTTTGGAAACAAAAAATTGTAAGGAACTTAACTTTCGGAAAGTCGTCAGGTGAAATTAAATCGTTTTCTCCTTTTTTTTTTTTAGGTATGCCTAGTTTGTTTTCGATTCGTTCAATTTGAATTAAACTATATTGTTACAAATAGAACAATAAATGAGTAAAAGAAACTTTATTATACCTAATAAAAACTTGCTTAGTATTTTTTTGTTTTAAAATTAAATAAATAATTATTTATAAAAATAATAAATACATGGATTATTTTTATAAGATCCTCCATTAAGGATATATATAGCATTCAGCCCCAGAGTAAGAGTGTCAGTCAAGATTTCCCTGGGCCGTAGCGAAATAAATATTGACTGACACAGATGGCAATGGAACCTAATAATTATATCTATTTCTAAATGTAACAACATTTTAATCAGTGTTGGTAATATTTCGGATTTATTGCAATTTCTTCTTAACAAAAGTATTTAATTTATTATTTTTTTAATTTGTAAATATAAATTGACATAAATCTAAAATTAGTCGGAGGAGAGAGAGAGAGTGAGAGAGACTCAATTTGTTGAAAAGGTTGTGCGGGCCTACTAAATGGTGACTCAAATTTAATTAGTTAATTTTTGTTGTCAAAATTTTGAGTAATAAACACAAATATAGTAGTAAACTATTACATAAGTACTAAGAACTCTCGTTCTTACGAGTTCATTAATAATCGTTTCTTGACACAAGACTCTAATATTTAAAAACAAATGTTGACTTGCCAATAAATGGAGCGCTTATCTTAAGACCTAGTTGCTCTACAATAAACCATTGTTATCTTATTACTAAATAGTTTTTTAAAAAAATAGCTATATTAAAGCAACCATTGCTCGATGTTATATTACTGAAGTGTTCACAGAGCTTGAAATAATTTGTTAGTCGAATAAAATGTTCCCGCTTGAGAAACACGCATGGATGACAAAGCCTTGTCTGTATTTTCTAACTAACCAAAAGCCTTGACATAATCCGAATTTTAATTACAACAGAGGCGAAGGTATATTTCGATAAGATAATCTACCTCCATGTGGGAAACAACACCTAATTTGTACACTAACTACTTGTCATCGGCTAATGAAAAGTAATTGGCTTAATTTCCACCAAGCCTCTTAATGATCTTTTTCCAACATGGCGTGGAAAGCTGAGAAGGAAAGCGTTCTTACGGTGAAGAGGTGTAATAGAGTTCAAGTTCACAAGGAAAGTAAAACTGCTCATTCACTAATGACTCACTCATCTAGCTTTTGCCGCATCATCATACTCCTGACTTGTTCGGATTCGTTGCATTGAACAATCGGTTTTATCCTTATTTTCAAGTTCATTTCATCTTAATTGATGATGGATATTTTATATTTGATGGGTTATTGTAATTATAGATTAGTTTTTCATAAATATAAATATAGTATGTTGCTAGAATGACGTGAATAATTTATTTTGTGTTCTAGCGATAAAGGCTTTCGACTATCATTAAAATTTCTTAAAGTAAAATTTTATGTGAATAGAATTATAAAATTACAATATTTTATGTTTGATTAAGAAAAATAATAGACCGGTATAAAAACATCCTAAATATTGAATGATACCAACTTAAATAAAAACTGTCGTGATGCGCGTATCAGACTACAGTGTACTCGCTAATCTGGACCATTCGATAAACTGAACCACCCAGTCATAAAAAATATGATTATATGCATATATTACACAACTACCTATGTACACCCGTTCATATATACCTTGCGTTATGAGCCTCAAATAATCTAGTTTAAAATACAACTATTTTTAATGATGAGAAGATAGTTTCTAGCCTTCTTAAGGGCTAAGAACAATGATCAATAAAGCAACCAATGAATACAAAAAAAAAAAATAAAAAGGGGAAAATATTTTTATTATTATTTTGTATTCATTTGTTGTTATCTTGCTCTTTGTTCTTAGCCCCGATAAAGGCTAAAAACTCTTGTTTGAAGAAACAACTTATTTGTGTTATTTATCGACTGCACCCCCACCTTCTTCTCCTCATATAACTATTTTTATTGAAAATAAAATCCAAGCTATGCATAAAAAAATAAAATTTGTTTTTATTTTCTGATTTTTTTCATTGGTGGATATAATTAACCTTTTCATTAAATTAATCTTTAATGCAAAAGTGTATTGTTAATACAATGGTAGTTCACACTATGTCCAAGCAAAAATATTGTATTCCAAGAAATATTTTATCAGAAGGAAAACTCTCCACCACCGTGGGTATTTTTAAGTAACAAAGATGATTTGATTTCAGATTGTATCACAAAAAAATAGCCTAAAAAATATTAATTAATATAAAAATATTTGCTCTCAGAATACCTTAGGAAGTGTATTTCCGTAGAAAATATAGATTCAAAATTTTTCACGATCACCATATTAGATTTCAAATAATCTTGTTACTTTTCTTTGTTCATTTGCCGTTTGGGATATACTATGAGTTAGAAGTCTATAGGAAAATTTTCTATGGAAGATTGACGTGAAAACATGAAGAGCGTAAGTCTGTAATGTTTATACTATTAGTTTTTGTTGCACATTAAGTAATTCATAAATATCTTATTATGTTTAAAAATTATTATTTCTTGGTTTCATGATAACTTCAGTCATGAATGTTAGGTGTAGGTCTTTTTGAAATGATTTGTTTGTGATGTAGAAGAGACAGAGTGTGATATATCCTTGGAATTATGATTGAAGCTTTTGAATGATCAGTGTATGTACTTTTTTGCAAGAGCCCAACACCTGAGTGACGTACGACCGCATTTCTCGGCCTATTTCAAAGTAGGAATCACAAGACGACAGAGAACATTTGAATAAATTTTATTCTGAAATTACAAACGAGAAATTTAATAATTAAAACAAATCATATTGATTTTTAAACACCAGAAAGAAAACTAGTTTCAATCTACTTAGTGTAAAGTGGTATACCATTTTCTCGTGATTTATACGAATTATAAAGTAATTTTAAAAATTCCAGAATGATATACGACCTTGTATATCTGGCTGACGTGACTTAAAATAATAATAAGGGTTAGCGAACCTAGATACTAGGAGTCGATTTTATAGTTGCCCAACAAAACACCCAGTTAACCCATAACTTGGAGACCGGTCTTCCCATTTACTTCTCGGTCTCTCCTCATCCACGGCGGTCTGTTGTCAAATACACTTTTAGTTATTCATTCCTTAAACAAATGATAGTCCAAGTACAATCAATTTAAAACATTTTTTTTACCCAAACTGGGTCATGAACTTTTAAGTTATTTTGTGAGTAAGACTTTTCTAATGCGATCCCTATTCAGCACATAACATTAAGAACGAACATACTGTAAAAGTGCCTTTATTCAGATCACTAAGCTTATTCATTAATTTTAACCGATGAAATAAGATAAAAGGATAATAACGAATGGATGGAATATAAATAAAGTAATATAAACGTTAGAATAATTTCATTATGAGGCCCCTCACTTCTAAATATTTTCTAGTCGAATTCTCACAGAACGGACTCATAAATCCTCAGTTAAGTATCTCACCCTATACCTTTAAGCACTAACGATAGAAAAAGGTAGTATTTAATCTGAGATGTGTAACCAATACGTAAGGCAACTTATTAATTCATATTCTGTTTTCCTGTTTAAGGGGTCTGCGAAAAAATAAATAAATAAAATAATCATAAATGATAGAATGATCAGTAAAGTAACAGAGCAATAGATAATAAAAAATAGAATAATCAGTACTGTGGAGAAATAATTTTTCTAATAACCATCAATCCTAATATGATATAATAATATCCTTATCACCAACTGTATTACAATAGATCTAAATTTTCAATTCTATTAAACTTGGTTCTCTTCAAGCAAGCACTTTTTACCAATAAAATCTTCGTTTGTTTTTAAAAGAAAGAAGTGTATTTTTACGGTTCTATAGGTTAAGGTTGATCCAAAGGACACACATAACCGATTTCTTACCGGGGAAAATGTAATTTTTTACCGATAAGGGTAATTTTGCGGTAAATTAAAGATGAAATATTGAACTTATATACCAAAGTTCTGTAGCCTTTCGTTCGAATAAAACAACTAAAAGGGGCTGAGGATATATTCATTCTACTAACTTATTCAAATCATAATCAGTAACATTTGATGATAGAAAAATACGATAGTTTTGAAAAAAAAAATCATCTCTTCACATTTTAGTTAAAATAAATGACGAGTTAAATTTTTACGTACTATTTTAATAGATTACAGTAGCAACTAAAAACAGAATTTAAAACTTTACACCTACCAGAACATCTTACCACTTTATTTTTGGAGTCGATAAAATTTTCTAAAATTGAAAACCTAAATGAACTCTGTACGACCATTATTTTTAAAGGCCTAAAATTGTAAATTTCCTTAAAAACTAAACAAAAAAAATCAATTGTTCTTATTTTGTGAAATAACATCCGAAATATTTGTTCCTAATGAAAGTGCTTTTAGAATGCATTTAAAGTAAATTTAATCAACATTTATTTCTACTCATAAGAGAATTTTTAGCCTCTAGTTTCTCTCCAATTTACAACTAAGCAGATTAAAAATGTTATCTCTTGAATTCTGATTTTAATAATTTTTTATTATCACCTGTTTTTGAGACAAAACACTGAACAAAACATTGAACCTAAACAGTCTCTTATGTGCTAAGATGAATGCTAATCAAATATACTTCGGATTCGTTCTAAATTATTGTTCTAATAGAAAGGTATGTATTTGTGCAGAAGTCGTCCTTTCGTCGAAAGTTGCCAGCATCTATCTTAGTCCTGAATGTGGTAAGTTCTAATAGATATTTTAAAAAGGATAAAAAAAACTGAACTTTAGTCCGTGGTTAGCTGAGTATTGCTAGTGGCAGATTTTACTCATCTGTCAGCTCTTTCATTAACCGATTTTAGTGAATTTATTATATTCTTATACATAATTTTAATTATATTATGTCAAATTTATAGAGTCTATTAATGTTTTGCTCTCAGTGTAAATATAATTAGATAAGGTAGTAGAGGTGTAATAGAGTTCAAGTGTGAACAGATTTAAGAATCAAGTGCTTTGACTAGTGAGTTTTCCTAACACATTTTTTATTATTAATTTAAAACTGTTCTATATCACCAAAACGTT
>NW_027105031.1:468471-469690 GCF_000696795.3 Halyomorpha halys
TGGTTAGCTGAGTATTGCTAGTGGCAGATTTTACTCAACTGTCAGCTCTTTCATTAACCCATTTTAGTGAATTTATTATATTCTTATACATAATTTAAATTATATTATGTCAAATTTATAGAGTCTATTAATATTTTGCTCTCAGTGTAAATATAATTAGATAAGGTAGTTTGGTCTCTCTGTCAGAGGATGTAATGTGTGTAGCCTTAATTTTGTTTTTTTAATTAATGTAATATACAACTGTTCAAAATAATAAATACAATAAGTAAATATGTGGAATGTTTCATTTACACTTGAAAATCTTGGGAAGGAATCACCCATTGGTGGTACTTGAAGCGTTAATTTAAATTAGAAGTTCCCGTGGTCATCTTCTTTTCAGATGCCTCAGAAGATTATCAGGGATTTTTTTTTTATTTTCAAAACCTCTTTATTCATAAATATATATACAATACGGATTTATATGTACAATAATATAATATAAATACATTTTTTACAATTTTTCTTGTTTTACCTTACGACATTATAAGATTACCAAAAACATAGTCCGCTGAAGGCGGTTTTACATTAAATTTTTATTTTTTATTCACTAATTTTACATTAGTGAAATTTGGTTTATCTATTATCAGGGATTGTTAAGGACGAGAGATTGAGAACTAATGGGTTAGGATGGGTAAGGAGTTTGGATTGAAAAGACGCATATCTGTTTTGGACCAACTCTGCAACGAATGGGATGTTAAGATCTTTGTGGATGATTTTATTTATAACGTAATAAGGAGCATCAAGGATTTTACTTAAGATTTTGGATTCTAAGGGTTGGATGGGGAAGGAATTTGATGGTTTGGTAGAGCCCCAGAGCTCAATTCCATATATCCAAATTGGTCTGATTATTATAGTGTATAATAATTTTTTGTAGTGAATGGAAAGTTTAGAGCGTTTGTCAAGTAGGTGTTGTAGCAATCGAAATCTACGAGCAGTTTCTTGTTAAGGTTACCTGTTATATTGAATTTTACATATGAGCTATCCATTCAGGAGCTATTTTGAGTCCGAAGGTGAGGGGCCTCCTCGTGTTGTATCGCATATAAGATAAAAAATAAAAATAAAAATAAAGATAAATAAAAATAAAGATAAATAAAAATAAAAATAATAAAGACAATAGATAATGGTGAAATGATAAGAGAAACAGTCTGAAATCAAAAGAAGTGTGAGGGAGGGGGTTGGG
>NW_027105031.1:474480-474982 GCF_000696795.3 Halyomorpha halys
GTTAGCATTAATCAAGAAAATTATAAACCGAAAACACGTTGAATTTCAACACTAACTTAAGCACAACAATTTAACTGCAATTAGGAATATTTTTACCAAGCACTGCGAAACTAAAGTTCTAACAAAAATGTATACCACTTCTATAATAGTTTAATTTATAAGATCCCTTCTCCCCCAACAAGCAAATTTGCTGTAGGTGATATAGTGAAATGGTACAAACATGTGAAGAATCTACCTATTGATAGAACTCCAATAACATTTGTAGAGGAGAAGATCTCGAACCATCTTCTTTTCAGACGCCTAAAAGAATTATTAGGTAATGAAGGAGAACTCAGGTTAGAAACAAGTGGATTTGGGTGTTTGGGAAGTTTTGCGTCAATATGATTTTTCCAGCTACGTTTTCATTCGAAAGTCACTCCTAAATAAATCACGATTTCTGTTTGTAGCAGAGTTTTAGAGTTTAGCTGTATGTCAATTTTGGACGATTTTTGTTTTCTTCTTA
>NW_027105031.1:475374-482021 GCF_000696795.3 Halyomorpha halys
TTGGGAGTTTTCTTGTATGAGAAGGTGATGGCGTCTGTTTTTTGTTGATTGATATGAATGTTTATGTCTCGTAGGTTAGTTTGGCTTATAGTGATGTGTGTATTTATTGTTTAGCTTTTACTTCTAGTTCAATACTGTTTTACCCAATGCTTTAGTAGTTTGACTGTTTTTTTTTGTTTTTTTTAATCATTTAGTTATTGTTATTTACAACTGTATAACATATATACAACAAGCAAATTTGCTGTAGGTGATATAGTGAAATGGTACAAACATGTGAAGAATCTACCTATTGATAGAACTCCAATAACATTTCTAGAGGAGAAGATCTCGAACCATCTTCTTTTCAGACGCCTAAAAGAATTATTAGGTAATGAAGGAGAACCCAGGTTAGAAACAAGTTGATTTGCGTGTTTGGGAAGTTTTGCGTCAATATGATTTTTCCAGCTACGTTTTCATTTGAAAGTCACTCCTAAATAAATCACGATTTCTGTTTGTAGCAGAGTTTTAGAGTTTAGCTGTATGTCAATTTTGGACGATTTTTGTTTTCTTCTTAATACTGAGCATATGGTCCATATTTTCTATGTTGAACTCTTATTATAGCGTATTGCGTTGGGCCCAATTCCCCATGAGTTCTAATGTGTGGTTAGTTAGTGCTTGTAATTATGGGAAGAGTTTATTGTTGACTAGGATTAAAATGTCGTCGGCATAAAGGAATGTTTGAACATTTGTTGAAATTTGTAAATTAAAATTTGAGTTTACTAAAATATTCCAAAGCGTTGGTGAAAGGCACGATCCTTGTGGTATACAAATCGTTTAGTATTTCAATAGTTTGTAATTATTTGTCTTGATTAAAAAACTAGGAGATCAACGCAAATATATTCTAGATGTAGTTGTAATGTGAGGGGTTTTGCAATATGATTGGAGGCAAGGCATTATAAAAAAGTTACAGGTATGTCAAGTTTTAGCATAAGACAATTCGATTAGGAATTGAGTGAGAACTTTTTTCCATCTCTGCTTTAATCTTGTAAATTGCCCATACGGTACGTTTTTTAAGGAGCAAATCCGAATCGGTTAGTGTGTACAATGTCTCGTGTCTGCAGTTACTATCTTAGTATATTGTTTGGCATTTTTTCTGACAGTATTGTAACAGGTATAATTTATTCGAATCTCGTTTCGGGATGATAAGTAATTGTCCTTTTTTCCAAGTCTTTGGTATCTTTGTTAGTCAGTTGGTAAATATTTATAATTATGTTGAGATTTTTTTTTGTGGTGTAAAGAAATGAATATATAAATAAATTTAATTTTGCACAATGTTTTGTACAATTGATTTAATTTTGATTGTAATATAAAAAATAAATCAATATGTATTGTAAAAAAAGATATAAGAATAACTGATCTTTTACAAGCAATTTAGGAACCGTGTACACATACCAGCATTATTAGATAATATTTTCACGAAAATATAGTCTATAGTTAATTTTTTTGTAATTGCACCTGTTTGATATTAAATTTGACATTCTATTCCAGATAACGACCGGGGACAGGTATAAAAGTTTCTATCCCAAATTGATTTCTAAAAGACAACGTTATGCAAGGACTAAATCCTGTACAAGTTTCCTTGTAAGGTAACTTCCTTTTTGAAGTAATTTCTTAGTCAACAGAACAATGTTTTTGTTTTGTTTTTCATTTTCTCCTGTACGTAGAAATACATTAATATAATATGTATATACAATTACAGATATACATGGAAATCCTCGTTGCAATGCGTTGCTAAGCCCTAATAAATACTACTGACCTTAAAATATCACTATCTTGCGAGTTATAAGTTCTATGAAATAAACAGTATCTGATGTTTCTAGCCATGACCAATGCAGTATCATATCCAGCAGATCTAGTAATAGCAGATTCTTCCACCTCTTGCGTTTCCAGTTCTGGTTGCAGTAGGATCTGAAGATATTTATCTACGTTATTTTCTTGAGTGGAAGTCGTGATCTTCTGTCCTTCGAAATGAGATATGAAACGTAACATTCCGTTACGCTACCACCATCTACTGCTTAAGGATTCTAATATTTAAAAACTAGAACTGTAATTAGATAGAAAAAAAAAGGAAAGTCAAGTAGGGAATTCACTACAATAATTAGTTAAAAACGGTAACATAATAATGTATTTAGGTTTGTTATGGTATGGCGTTATCTGCTCACATTAGAATAAAACAAATAATATTCCATTAAAATAGAAATATATATAGGATTTTGAAGGAACTATCTCTTCAATTTAAGCTGATGTCGTGCTCTGATGCCAGAAGCATTGCTTTATAACCAATTTGAACATGAATTTGATAATTGAATGACCCATTGAATTGAATGGGCAATTTGAATTTGAACCAATTTGAAGTCTGTTTTTCAAGCGTTTAGGATCATTTAAGAAATATTTAATTAGAAAAGAGTTTGATGGATTTTTTATTAGAAGAATGAAAGTTTAATGAAATTTATTTCAGTTAGCATTAATCAAGAAAATTATAAACCGAAAACACGTTGAATTTCAACACTAACTTAAGCACAACAATTTAACTGCAATTAGGAATATTTTTATCAAGCACTGCGAAACTAAAGTTCTAACAAAAATTTATACCACTTCTATAATAGTTTAATTTATAAGATCCCTTCTCCCCCCCCCTTCCCGGAATCCTTCTAAAAACCCAAAAAAAAATTATAGGAATTAATAAACTAGGTATAGATCATAATTAATCATAGATATTAATTTTTTTTTCTAGCTATTAGAAGGTCTGAGTGAAATACGTGACTGTTGGTTGGGATGATTGTTCTGTAACTTTAATAATTGGAAGTGAGGGAGATCCGCAAGATAGTTGACAATGAAGATGAAGCCCATGTAAAAAAAAAAAAAAATAGTGCGTGAAGAACCATGGCGTATCAATTGAGTGGTAAGTGATAATATAATTCTTGTAGGATGTGTATCACGTATCCATATTCTTTTCATTTTATGTATTATTTTTTCAGATGAACCTGTGAGTACTAATAAAAATCATTTTATGTTCTCAAGCTTAAAAAGCCATGAATTCCATGTATATTTTAAATTTTTTAACATTTCTTTGGAGGTATCTAAAAGAGAAAATCCGTTCTATTTCTTACTTACGACTGTTTTTTAAAAAAAAAAAAAAAACGTTATATCCCTATATCGTTGACCAAGCAGACAACTTGCAGACATATCTCATCTCGATGGTGCAATTCCACAACACTAAATTACTCCTTGAGGTCTGGTAAAACTGGTTTTTATTCATAAGAATTTAAACTATTATTGAATTTATTTATTTGAACACTTCAAGCTAGGCATGTTAACCGTTCCGATTCCCAAAGACCTTAACTATTTAAATTATGGACTAACTATTTAAATGCTAAAACAGGATATTAATATGTAAAGAGACAGAAATAGAATGCAGCGGAATTTTCAATCGCACTGAAATAAAAGATAAATTATGGATGCTTGAATTTCCAGAAGAAAAAAAATACGAATTAATGGAAAAATTCATATAAGTGGTCAATCGTCAAGAATATTGTTAGTTTTTCCTAAAACAAAAAAAATTCTATTAAAGGGTTCCAAACGAGATTGATTTTAATAAAAGTTTAATTAAAGAGAACCCTAGACTCAAAAATGAAAAAAATAATCAATTTATGTTTTATGAATATGAATATGAATATGAAAAATGAAAAATAATCAACTTATTTTTTACCATAAAAAATTCTTAATAGGGTTACGAAAAAGGAAATGGTCGAAAACTGTCATCTGAAACTACAATAGCACTAGAACCAGAGAAAATAATTTATAAAGTTGAAAAAATATGTAACTGACTCGGACGTCAAAAAATTTCCCGTTTTTATTCTGAAAACGTTACATTCAAGTCAACTCGAGAAGGAAAAGGTTCATTAAAATTAAGCTATTTACGTCTAATAGTTCTCTAGATAGAACCTTTTAAAAATCAATATTTCATAAAAATGTACTGAAATATCAGTAGTTAGTTAATTTATTTTGAGAAATCTATATCTCAGGAACTATGTGACGTACAGATGTCTATTATCAATCAAATTGAAGCTAGTTTAATGGACTATAAAGAAGTTTATGACTTTTACCTTCGTAGGAATAGTAGTTTTCATGATATTGGCTAAAATAAATTAATTTATAGTTGTTCGAACAATTAGTTTGATTTATGAAAAACTTTATTTCAGAAACCATTGGACGTAGAGATGTCTGTCTGCACTCAAATTAAAGCTAGTTAAATTTACTATAAAATAGATAATAATGTTTATCTTTTTAGGAGTAGTAGTTTTTATGATATTTGACGAAATAAACTCACAAAATGTTAATTTTCAGTTCTTCGTATTAAATGTTGGATTTTTGAAAAAATATATCTCTAGACTCATTAGACGCTCATATGCTGACACTCAAAATAAAGGAAATTTAGCTGACTATAAAGCAGTTAATGACACTTATCTTCCTAAGGATAGTAGTTTTTATAATATTCACATATGAATAAATAAATAAATTTGGAAAATGGAAATTTGCCCGAACAACTATAAATCAATTTATTTTAGCAAAGTTCATGAAAACTACTACTCCTACAAAAATAAAAGTCATAAACTACTTTATAGCTCATTAAACTGACTTTAATTTGAGTGCTAATAGACATCTGTACGTCACATAGTTCCTGAGATATGGATTTCTCAACATAAATTAACTAACTATTGATATTTCAGTACGTTCCATTCAACTTTTTTATGAAATGTTCCTTTTTAAAAAACTATATCTCGAAAACTATTATAATAATAATTAAAATAGCTCTTTTAGGGCTTAGATTTTAGCAAATTTACTCTACTTTAAATGATGCTCTCTTAGATTTCTCTATTGTTGTTCGTAGTTGTAAAGATATAGAGCTCGGAATAAAAAATTAATTATTTTTAACGTTTAGAAACAGCCACCATTTTTATTCCCCCACCTATACTTGGCAGATTCATCATTTTTGACTAGTAATAATACATAGTTTTCAATTAAGTAATCAAAAATTGGGGTGAAATAATTGACTTTTTTCTTCTCTTGGGCCCTTGTACATCATATTTAATATATATGTTACCAATACCAAGATAAAAAAAGGATTGGTTTTAAGCAGACGACCATCCGTCACGTTGAATATTTTTATAATTTATTCTAAATAACAAGTATTTGTTGAATACGATTTAACAAACATTTCATGGTTAAAATAAATACTATTATTATTAACTCATCGTCAGTAAATTTATCACAATTACTTTGTGTTATCAATTATTCATGGACTTGTTATTTATGATTAAACTAGGTTATCTACGAAATTAAAATAACCCTATATTATTGTATGATATATCGAAATGATTGGATTGTTTTTCTCCTTAGTGGACGCAACCGAACCTAAATTCAAATTCGGCGAAAGACAATCGGATACGGGAGGGTCATGGTACTGTATAAGTTCTTTGAAGCATAAGATAGAGCCAAGGACACGTCCTTATTGAAGTAAATTGATTGAAACCTCAGAGCTTTGTTCAATAAAAGTGTTTTATGGCTGGGTCAAGAATACCATATTACACAATCAAAGTATCTGAAATCAATACTATCTAAAAAGTACCAAAGCCAACACAAAGGAAACAAAACGGCAAAATTCATTCTATTTGAATCAGACAAAAAATAATATGGTATAATATAATATTTTTTTATCGTAAACAATATATAAATATCATTAGATTTAACGGATTTTTCAACAAATAATAATTAATTAAATGTTACTTTTTCTAGGCCAGGGATAATGCAAGCAGGTATATATATATAATAATATACAAAGGTGTACCAAGGATTAAATCTAGTGGGGCAAGCCATGGTCGTTCAGGTTGTGACATTTCAGTACGCAAGAGGCAAATAAAACCAATTTTTTAAGAAAAGTAGATATAATTTTAGCAGTTCTTTAGTTATTACTATGATTAAAAAAAATTATTGAATTACATTAGTATTTTTTTTTCTAGGGGGCAGATACCCTCACCCACTCATCCTCTCTGTACACCACGTATCTCGACATTAATTTTTGAAATAAAATATGTTTGCTTATTTTTGATATTTTGAAAAAAAAATTAGAGATCTTATTAGGGATAGGATTTTTATGTGCTAAAAAATCCGAAATATGTGCTAATAAATTGTCAAATATTTAATTACTAATTAAATACTTAAAAAAAGTTACATAAATATGTATTTATTATATATTATATGAATAATATTTTAAAGAAATTATGTTAAAATACGTACAAAAAAATGTACTTAGAGAAATCATAGCTCTTCAATAACAAGACATTATTAAGTAATTGTAATTAAACTAATTGATTAATAATTACTCAGAATGAATTATGTACAAATTATAAATGGAAATAAAGAATAATCCTTATAAAAAAGAAAAAAAAAACTTTAGAAAAATATTTAAAACTTTGAAAGAAATCAATTATTCAGCAGGGTCAGTTACAAAACTATTGCAGATTAAATGCATTTTTAAATTTTCAAATAAAAATCTTCGTCGGTTTGACCACCGAATAGACTTGTAGCAGCTAAGATCTTTCAATATT
>NW_027105031.1:482071-486052 GCF_000696795.3 Halyomorpha halys
AAGAAATTATGTTAAAATACGTACAAAAAAATGTACTTAGAGAAATCATAGCTCTTCAATAACAAGACATTATTAAGTAATTGTAATTAAACTAAACTCAGAATGAATTATGAACAAATTATAAATGGAAATAAAGAATAATCCTTATTAAAAAGAGAAAAAAACTTTAGAAAAATATTTAAAACTTTGAATGAAATCAATTATTAGCAGGGTCAGTTACAAAATTATTGCAGATTAAATGCATTTTTAAATTTTCAAATAAAAATCTTCGTCGGTTTGACCGCAGAATGGACTTGTACCGGCTACAAGATCTTTCAACATCTACTGATGTTATAGGGGCATAAGGCTTTTCCATTGCATCAAGTTCGGTATTCTGCATCACGTGGGCGGCTGTGCCATTTGTTATAATAAGAAATAAGACCCTTGCTCTTTTTAACTGATTCTGAGAAATTCTCGATGTAATTCTGTGTGAAAATTTATTATTGTCATGCTTTTAATTTGTGTTCAAAGATGAAGATATAGAATTTTTACGCACTATTTATGATAAATAATAAATTTCACTTTTAAGTTTCTTGCGTTCTCTTGAATTTTACGTTGTTACTGCGAAATATGTATTTACAATTGAACAAATAATTTAAGGAAATATTTGATTCAGGACAAAACACCTAAACATAAAAATAACTTGTAACTAAATTGTTAAAAATAACAAATATTTCAGAAAATATGTGATTTACAACAAAATATGTAAAAAAGGCCAAATATTTAAAAATATGTGAAATAAAAATGGCTTTTTTTGGCCAGAAATGTCTTGAAACATCTATAGTTAGTAAAGAAATCGCAGATATTATGGTCAGGTAAAAATATGTGAAAACATAAAAATCCTATCCCTAGTTATTATAAAAAAATTTAATAAATATCATCTTAGTTTAGTAACCAAGATTTCATTTAAAGAAAGTATATAGCATAATTTTTTTGTTAGAAGAATAATCAAAAATAACATTTAATTTTTTTAGATATCCATCTATATTCTAGTATATAAATACTTTTTTTTATATACCCTTGTCACGATAGGAAATCAATGAAGACCCACTACAAAAGGATGGCTAATGACAACCTTGTACTATCCTCTTAATATTCGTCCTTCATAGTAATGGGAAATCATAGGCTAAAGTGGCAGTAAGCTACATTTCCGCAACGAAAATAGGAAGCTCCAACGATTGTTCGATATTTCAGAAAATGGTTAAATAATTGGCCGAGTTGATGTTTGGAGGCATTATTTCTTTTCTATAATATAACTGTTATAATCTCGTTAGTCAGTTTTATTATCCAATGAGCTACGTGCACTTATGCCATGCAGGTTAAATAAATAATTAAAATGATTTTTTTGTTATCAAAAGCTATAAGAAACTAAGAGAAAATCTTTATTATATTATTTTTAAAAATATATGCTTCTTTATTATTAAAATAAAGTGGAATACAATCCGTCCTTGCTCTTTCTCATACATACTTTTTCATCTCAAAAAGAATTAGTGGAAAGTGGAAACCTTCCCTCAAAACTTAATTTAAAATTATTGCTACTATTAATAATTAATACATAACTTTTATCTAAGGATGTTCCGCTGATCGTAAACATATGGAAAGACAGTTCCAACTTTGATGAATTATTCTCAATTACTTTATAGCCAACTCTGCATTGTTTCAATCAGAAGAGAATATTGCACTCAATAGATAAAAAGATCAATTAATGTTCGACTTTGCTAATGTTGGGTTATGTAAGGGAATCTCCCTATTCCACCACAGCTCAACGAATTTAAAAAAGCAATAACAATTTTTAAAAATATGTCATGTTTTATGCTCATAAATGCACTTGCCCTAACTTACTTTATATATTTTTTTCTAATTTAGGACCAGGTTCTACAATAAGCACCTTCAAACTTTTTAACCTATTGGTCACACAAACTTCTCCATTCCGTTCATCTTGGAAGAATCGCCCTAACAGATTAAGTGTAGATTGGCTTTTATTTTTTTTCCATCGGAAGTGTATATGGAACATGAACAATGTAAAAAACTTGATACCCTACTAACTTTTAATGATAAAGGCTTGTCATGGGTGGTTCTATAATAAATTCTATCTTGAAAAATGCGATTCTTCTAAAATGAAAAATGTCCACAAACAGCTCCCTCTAATCACGCAGGTCTGGAATGAAACCCTGCTTTTGGCTTTTTGTACGTATATACTAGTTCAATGTATATATAATCATTAAAATATGGAAGTACTTCATGACAATGTCATTCAAGTGGTAACGCATTAATAAGCTATAGTTTTTGAATTGTAATACAATTACAAAGGAAAACCGTACTCCATTGCTTTCTGACCTCAGATTAACCGTTGGAGTCATAAAATCGATACAAAAAATAATAAACGATGCGGCAGTGAAACCACAGAACTATGATAATATCGATTCTTTGTTTGAAATTGTAGCACAAAAAAAAAATGTTGATTTTATTTCAAAATGGACGTATCAAATATATTACCGCAACAAGGTTTTTTTTCTCTAATATGGTCCCTCTATAGATTGCCCCTAAGATTATTGTTATCTGTCTATCATGCTCATACCAAAAAATTTAATCTGTATCGCCTCAATCCTTGAAGGGCTACAGACTAAAGGGCTACTAGGGATGCCCAGTATTTGTAAGGAACTACTGTTATTTCCCAACGGTTGTGCAAAGAGGTGATTTTTATGTGATGGTTAGAATCACGCTCGACTGACAGATTATTACTCAACTAAGGTTCTCCACTTTATGTGGCTTAGTGGATCTTGAAGGGCTCCCAAACCCACAGGGGTGATACATAATAATTATCTGCCACAGACGGTTTCGAACCTGGGTCCGTGGATTTTGTAGCTTATGATAGTAACATTCTCATATGATTAATGAAGTCCAAAAATATTTTTCACTGTCTATATCAGTAATTTCGTTTCATAATTAGTTAAAAACATCAGGTTATTATTTTTTTTTATTTATTTAAATTGTAAATTTTAAATTGTAATGAAAATAAACCTCTAGCTAATAAATATATCTTGGTGATGATAAATTGATAACTAACATTAAAAAGTGACAAATACTTGATAAAATATGTATTTCAGGTAATGAGGCCATAAGTTCAATTATCCAACAACAAAACAAAAACAATGAGGTTTAGTTACCATCGATAGCTCCAGGTCACGGTATACGACGATACTGTGAGCATGAAGCGATACACAGCAGGTTCGTGACACAGCTAGTCTAAACAAAGAGGCGAAGAGCAAAACAACCTGCCTAATGGTCACACAGTCCCAATATGGCAGGTTTACCGTGTCAACGATCTGGAACAACGGTCGTGGAATTGACCTACAAATGTTTTCGCGTTTTCGTTTTTCCAGAAGCACCTTACAGCTTATTTTTTAATATTATGCCTACATAATATCAAAATAAATAATATTAATTTAGATCTCTGAAAAAATATTCTGTATAAAATGATTTTTACAAAACTTTTCTTTCCCTGGAAATGCTTTTGAAAAACGTACTAAATCTTAGCAGTCTTCATCCTCCTCATACGAAACATAAAACTACAATAATAAAAAAGATGACAGAGAGAGAAAGAGCTTTCATAAAAAGAGATTTATACATACAACAAAAGAAGAACAGAATATAATAACTGTATATCGATTTGTGAAAATGCTATTCAACAATAATTAAATTAAATGTACAGCTATGAGAAACAGTAATTTTCCATTATAAACATAATTAGTGAAGATATGCCACAACTTATGCTGAGACAATAAAAGAAAAAAACTACTTTTTATAATAATAAATATGCATTTGTACTTTCTTTAAAGAATGAAAAAAATGTATTTTATTTATTAATTTAAATTAAACGAATACAGAATAGTACTACTTGAGCTGCAAGTATTTTGTTTTTTAATCTAAAAATATTAAATA
>NW_027105031.1:486102-489217 GCF_000696795.3 Halyomorpha halys
TGCAAGTATTTTGTTTGTTAATCTAAAAATATTAAATACTACTTATGCTATTTGAAATACTTTTACTCTAGATAAATTTAATAGTGGTCCATTTAGTTGAATGATAAAAGCTAAGCCCGCCATTTGGATACGCTAGTGTGAAACCATAATTCAAAGTTTTTTCAGACACGCCACTTTGCCATTCCATGAACTCATCAATATATTATTGATAAAGATTTTATTAATTATTTTACTCGTAATATTACATTAAAACAATACATCATTATTCCTTTCTATAATTTAATCATTATTTGATTATAATCTATGAGGTTTCCACATTATTACTATAACAGTCCTTTTATTAAACAAAAATTCTGAAAGTCCATCGGTGATAACTGATTTATCATCAATAATCTACCTATGTAAGACCCAAGGAACGAGGATCCAGTCTCTGCAGGTATGAGGAAGTCTCTAGAAGGTCGATCCAAGGAGCACCCGCTCCTATTATAGATTCTTGTTCAGAACTCCTCACTGACTATCACTATTGCACAATACTATTACCATCAACCGGTAATCATGAAAGTGTAATAAAAGTTTTAATTGTAATAATATTTAATCAAATTAATATTATTTAACAGAATTACTGTGGAAAGACGACTGCTAACTCAAAACTGCAAAAAGCTGCCCAAAAACAAAAAAAGAAGTTAGTTCAGTAACAGGTAATTTTAAGCAGTTGAAAATCGCTGTTTTAAACCTAAAATGGAAAACTGAATAACCCATCATAAGTATTCGTCCAGTATACCACTTTATTTCGATTCAACCACCACCTCTACTGGCTAAATATTATCATACTTCCTACCTTCAGACCTGACTATGTCATTGTAAATTTTTTTGATGAAATAAGAATAATCAAAATCGGATAATACTATCTAGTTTTATTTTGACTTTTATCTATTAATTCAATTCTAAAATATATATTTCTTTTGATTTCTCTATTCATTATTCACTTATCATTAAAATTCTTACTTCATCAAAAATCCGGTTTATGAAATCATTTAACATTTTTACATACAGCTTTTAAATATTTTATTTATACACCAATTCCATTAGTTGATTTAAAGTTGTGTTAATGCCAGTTCATTTTCACAAAATATTATTTCAAAGTTTTGAAGTAAATGAGATTTCAACACCATAAATTTCCTTTCCAATTAACTACAAAAATGGAATAACAAGAATTCCTATTATTGTACTACAAAATATTAGAAAATGTAAAGGACAAAGAAATATTATTATATAAGAAAGAAAATAAAGTGAAAGAATTAAAGAATAAATACAACCGTTTTTATTTATTTATATATGCTTTTTTTATGGATTGTAAATTTCTTGCTTAGATTTTTCCTACTGTAATCATTTAAGATTTTAGAATATTTATAAATTAAATAAAATTTCATCTATATGTATCCCAATATTGTTTGACTCCAAGGATGGACGTCTGTAATCATGTAAAATAATAATTTATAATTAGAAGGTTGTAAATGAAGCTTTATTATTATATTTATAAAAAAAGTTTATAAACACGATTAGTTACGCAGATTACTGGAAATCGTGATTTTCTATTCGTTCCTAGACTTCAAACCAGCCATGACGAATCTTAAACTCATGGGTTAAATGTGAGTTGGCGAATTTAGGTGTTAACATCATGTACGAATTTAATAACGAATATTATTTCTGACTCAAAGTAAATCTTGGGTATTATTTATTTAATTAAAGTAGTTTCGTAAACATTTTGTAAAGCTAAAAATGGACAAAACATATTTCGCAGCACAAAATCGACCATCATATATTCAAAAATATTTTATATTAGTCTTGAACTTTTAATTGGCATATTACAGTAATCTGAAATTATAAGAATAATTTGAATTTTTCAATACTACAACAAATAATTTTATTGTTACTTTTACGTTAGAAAAAATAGGCATAGTGGCATTATAATCATAAATGACATGTAATTAAAAGAGGGACAAAAATAGGTTTATTTTGATACCAAAAAAATCAAACGATTTCACTATTCACTATTCTACGAAGTGGTCGGAAGGAATCCAATGACATCCCCTACGCCAATATCATTATCATTGGTGACTTGTTCTGCATATACTCATAAAAACTGATTTCTCCTTCGTGATTCACACCGCAGGACTCTCAATGAACACAGGCTATGACGATTGGTGTGACGTTGCGATGTACTGCCTGTAGAATTGAGAGTAGGAAGTTATATGAAGCAAAGTTAGTCACAAAAACTACATTAATTGAATATAATCTTTTAAGAACAAATTTCTTGTTCAAACATTACGCGGAGGCCCCTCAACTCCAAATATTTTAGTAGATTTCTCACTGAATGGATTCTAGGGCCCCTCACCTCCGGATTTAAAATAGCACCTTTTTAGAATGGATAACTCATAAATAACAAATAAACATAACAGGTAACCTTAAAATACCAAAGGTAGTAAAAGGTAAGACCCAACACGAATTACTTTTCTTTTTTACAGTAATGCACTTATTAATTCACTTTTTCTTTCTGTTTTAGAGGGATCGGGAAAAAAAATGGATTCTAGATAAATATCTCACTCTATAGCTTCAAGTACCATCGGTAGAAAAAGGTTGTATCCCATCTGACTTATGTAACGAATACGTAATGCAATTTACTCCATGTTTTGTTTTCTGTTTTAGAAGGACCAGAAAAAAAAAAAAAAAAAAAGAAAGAAAGAAATAAGAAATTTAAAACCCTTGTTTACTTCTTTAATTTTTAACGGATAGGACGTTTCGAGCTTCAATAACCTCATCCTCGACAACTGCAATTATAGGTAATTTACAAGTCAAAAAGATTTTTAATTTGTCATTGAAAGATTATAATTGATATAGCATGATAACCCTTTCACAAATATTCATTAGAAATTTGTTTTTTGCAAGTTTAATTTAAGAAGGATCGGTGTAGGGAAATTGTTTGCATTATTTTCACTTCCTGAATTATCATATGCTATTGAAAAGTTTCATTGACCATATGTAATGTAATGCTATAAACATGACTAGAAGCTTTGATAAAGTTATGGTGGATGAGAAGGTTATGAAAATAGAAAAA
>NW_027105031.1:489267-504256 GCF_000696795.3 Halyomorpha halys
AAAGTTTCATTGACCATATGTAATGTAATGCTATAAACATGACTAGAAGCTTTGATAAAGTTATGGTGGATGAGAAGGTTATGAAAATAGAAAAACCTGGGGCATTAAAATAACAAAGGTTATCAAATTGTTCAAATTTCAACATTATATATATATTTTTTTAATTTTTAACACGACTTTACAACTAGATCAGCAGTTATTGGACTACTTCAGGTTCCAGTTCATTTTAATCAAGAAAAGGCCAAAATATCCCGCATTTTTCATTTAGTGCTAAATAAGATAGTGATATAATTTAGAATATATTAATAAAAATAGTGTAAAGTCGTCTCTTAACCTTAATTGTAGTTCACCGAAACAAATATTTCAATATTTTTTTTTGTTAAAACGAAATATTACTTTGTTGAGTTAATTTTTTTATAGCAAAGTTTTTTTATAGCATATATATATATATAGATGATAAAGGCAAATACTTTTAGTTAATTTATTTATTTTAGTAGATAATATCAAACAATAATAATTTTTTTTTAGTTAACTATCTTCATATCATTTTGTACGAATGTGTATATTTATAAATTTATATGATACTTATGGTTAGATGTTGTTAAACGACAGTCAGAAAAACTACACTCATGTTCTCAAATTCATATACCTATTTTTTATTGAATGTTAATGATAATTATTTTTGAAGATCTTGAGGCTCAGGTAGTAATAAACAACCATATTTTGCCAGTGGTTTGGTATCATACTTGTGCAAGTTAGTTTGAGACAACTATGAGAACAATAAAATCTCGAAACGTCGAAAAAATATAGTTTGGTAATTATTGACTTAGCCTCAAGGTCTTCCATGTATTTACATACAGTGGGTACCTTTAATTGGGGATGAATCTAGCGGTCGTATGTGATTCTGACCAAATAACATCCTTTCACAACCGTTGGTCTAGTAATAGTACTACACTCCTCTTAACTGGGTTGTAATGGTACAGATTTATTTTTTTACACTCATACATAATCATTAATAGTACAAAACAAAAAAAGATGTTATATGTAATACTATATTAAAATAATAATAATACATATATTTGTGAGTGTATATATATATTTCAGAACATGAACCTTTCTTTCTGACTATAAATAATCTCAAACTATAAATAAATATCATACATTGTTTTCCTAAAAGTTTGTGATATTTAGTACCTAATTTCATTAAAACCATAAAATTCGGGATATCCACCATGAACTTAGTAATGAATGTAGAGTTAATATCCTAATATTTAAATAAATAACTGCACTAATAAATAACAACTTCACAACTAAAACGAAAATAAACCAGTGTAAGCATTTATTTAATGGCATTATCATAATTTAGAAAATAGCGAAAGCTATATATCTTTGCTTTTCACATGATTACTAGATCGTGCCTTGTTACTGAGGTACGACCACCTCGTAGTAGGGGTTCAAGTAATTACGTTAAAGGCAAGAAATTACAATAGCCTCATAAATTTCAAAATTCCTTTTGGGTCGATACCACGATTTTTTTTTTCATTTTTGAAACTGTTTCGAAGATTAGCCTGAAGATCATAAGGCTATTAGCAAATTACCAATTTCGAACAATACTTTTTCACCCACGGTTTTAAGTTAAAGACAGGCTTTTATGGTTATATCGATTTAAACGAATTGGGTTTTAGCGTATTTAGTGATATTAAAATAATTAATGCTCTATTCTTTTTTTAATTTTAGAATAATAACAAAACGAAAATTAAATAATTTTTAACAAGCTCCCAATGTTAGTTCCTGGTCTGTTTAAACGTGATGACTCAGATACCGCCTACGATTTGAAGCGAATGAATCACAGTCTTCGAACAAATACAGAACTAAATTGAGGTGTCAGAAAAATTTTCAAAATTATTTTTTTAAGAAAATTGATAATAACTATATCGGAATTAACTTAACAATACTTATACAATCTTCTTTGAAGAAAATAAAAATTGGAGTTATTTCAATTACTGTTTTTATAATATTGTAAGTTATTATAAAATCAGCAATTAAAATAAATCAAATTTTGATTTTCTTCAAACATAATCGAAAAGTTTGTATGATTTACATGAAAAATAATCATGGAACCACAATACTGATAGTTTTATTTACGATGCTTACTCCAAAATAATTCATAATTGAGTTGGAAATAGGAGACTACTTTAGCTAGTTTTAACACTGAAAATAAATTATTTTATGTAATTTTAATTATTATTAATCGTTACAAACGAGTAAATCTTAAAAAATCCATAAATGCTGTAAATTTAACTATAAAAATTATTTGATTTGATTGGACTAACATCTTTCCTAAAGTCATAATTTAAAAAAATACATATATTAACAATATTGATGGCAATATCATAAATATATATATATACTCCATTTTTCTATGAAAAGGGTTTAATGATGAGATTATCTCGTTAGAGAGTTGTGACGAGTTCAATATACCATACCGGTCTGCTATCAATGCAGGACGCTGACATCAAAAGGGTATCAAACTGTTATACATTTTTCTTCAATTTCAGTTATATTTTATTTTATTTTAATATTTAGATTAATTTTTAGTTATGCTGTATTAGAAAGGCATGACATTAATCATCCGTATTTTAGAATATTTTATGGTTTTAAATGTTAATAATTTTAGATATTTAATTTATCATTTCAATAATTAAATAATAATATTTATAATTTTTAAATAACGAAAAGTAATAACTGATGTAAGAGAAAGGAAAATTAAATTATTAATGTACTCTATCATACTACATCTTTTGATCTTTATACTTAGAACAAAACATTTTAGTATTCTTGACTATGAAGTAATTTATTGTTTCAGCGGTTTTTCTTACTAGTGAAATGTTTTTCTTTTGCGTTTTTAACGGCCTAATAAAACAAAATTCGGTTCGAAGTTGCAAATTAACTAAATTAGAAAATTACTTTATAACTCGTTTTATATTGTCTCTTAAACATTACTTTACGAAATATAATCTATAAAGATTATGCTCAATATTATTTTTTTTTAAATCTCATTAAACTTTAAATTATTTTCTATGCCTTTTTTATTTTTTTTAAGTATGTTAAATCATTGAAAGGGCTATTTCATTTATGTATAAACCTGTACCTTTCGGTTCTAATTTATTATTAGACATGTGACCTAGATTACGTTTTTCACAACTCTTCGAACTATAGGTATGCTCATTTATAATTGATAAACAGTAAATACACTGAGGATTTTTTTCCATTCATTTTATGCCTTCATGTTTCTGTGAACAGTGGATTATCACCATTAAAGTCCACATCAGGACTTAATTATCACACCGAAGAACGCTACCACAACACTTTCCAATCGCAGTCACATTTACCTCACAACACTCCTAGTACAAAACATAATAATGAAGATAACATATCCAACTCACGTTTTGTTTATTGAGCGGGAAGGACGAAGACACTGTACACTGTACACTGAAGTACACACTGGATCAGACGCGGACGAAGACTGGGGGCAATGGGACAGGGGCCGCCAAGGTTGGCATTGGGGTGACTTCCGCTGCCCCCTCTACCCGGCCAAGGACTGTACTCCAAGGCCGAGGGTGACTTCGGCGTCCGTCCCGATCTAGGAGCAGTAGGAGGAATCGCTTTATAATCAATTGCAATCCTTATAACTTTTTAGCAATTGTTTCAGTGGTCTATTTTTAACTTTTGCTGCCTGCGTGGAAGAAAAGATTTTCCCGATATCTTTTCCCCAAGCTCTGAAATAGGAAAATTATAGCTTCGTTTATCCTTTTGTTTTGAAAAGAATAATGTAAAATTTAATAAAAACAACATGCACAAACGTATATTCCCATAGTTGGAAAATTTTCAAAAGTGATATATTCATTATGAATAGTTTAAGATAAAGTTTCAATGAACTTGAAAAGAATTTTATTTTTTTAACAATTAAAATAGTACTCTGGATATTCTGTATACATTACATCAACTTATTTAATAGGCTTATAAGCCATGAAATACTTTTTTAAACTATCAAAATCTAATAAAATAATGTCTATTTATTGCACATAATATTTATTAGTATACGAATACTTATTAAAAAATAAAGAAAATGAAAACCCATGTAAGTAGATTTTACCTCGGAAAAATTTTATTATTATGATTTATTTTATTTATAATAAGTCCCAAATGGTTACACGCATATTTGTCACGTGTATTTTTTGTTTAAATAAAGATTAAGCGTTATTTACAAAAATAACAATTTAAAAATTAACAATAAAATCAACATTGTAAAATGATTAATTTTTAAAATTTATTGTTACAACAATAATGGTATTTCTCCAGAGAAAATAATATTATAATTTAATATATTACTAATAAAAGTATATGTGTTCCATATACTATTTTATGGTATTTTAATACAACTGAAAGGCAGAGGATGTTTACGTGTAAAAAAAAATAGACATGGATTATCAAAATATATAAAATTTAAAAAACTGAAAGAAAAAATTTGAATAGTGTATACAAAAAAAAAAGGAATATTTTAAACACAAATAAAAATAATCAATTATCCTTAAATCAGTTCTCAAATAATTTGTTTCATATGATTAAATATTTCAGAAACATGAGGACCAATATTGTTTAATAAGACAGTTGAACGGTGAGAATGACTTTCGGTAGAACATAAACTTTTGTACGTAGTAACTAAAACAGTTTTAAATGCATTATTAATACATTTTAGAAATAAATAGTAATATTAAGTAAATTTTTGCCTTGATTTGCCTAACCGTCAAACATTATGGAAAACTATTCTCCATTAAATGTTTTATCAATCCAGGACTCAAGTCAATGTATCAAGATCCAAAACAATACCACAAATACGAAGGAAAAATGCGTAATATCTCATACTAACAACTTAAAAAAATTAACTTTAAAAATTTATTTTTGTAAAAACACACACACACATATACATTTTAAAAATAAATTTTATCTAACATTATTTATAAAAGCAAAAATAATCTGTATTTAAATACAACAAAAAATATGGGAATTTTCTGTTCTATTCAGTTTAGCACCTGATAGATCCTGTGAAAATGAGAATCAAAAGTATAGATCGAACCAATTCTTCTTTTTTGTTTTGTTCCTTAAACCTATTTAAATTAAGAACTTAGTCCATTATTGTCTCTTGTAGTGTTAATCTTTTTTTTATGATCTTCTTAAATTCTGAAAGACAACTTATCCCTTATGGCTGCAGAATTCAGAATATAAAGAATACTGTACTGGGAGACAAAAAAAATTTGTAGAACTACAAAATGAAACTGAATCAATACTAGGATAACTCAACTAATTTAATATTGTAAGTTGCTTCTTCATCTTTGAAGGAAGTTGGAACTAAGGCAACGGATAAATGTCACTGCCTGGTTTATCTTCTGTTCCAAGGACAAAGCCCGCTCATCTTCAGAACGTTTTACATCCTAACGTCTATTACATTACAAATCGTGTAAGACACTGAAGCGTTTATTTTAACTATGATTAAAAGGTGGTAGAAATGTGTTTAAAATGTTCCAGCAATTAGGTGTGGTGATATCTAATAATATGGTAATATCCATCTATATCCAATAATATGGTGACATCAAATAATATTCATAATCATGAGAGATAGTTGACCGTGGATGACTCATACGAGGAGAAGATTATTGGAGTGTGCGATCAAATTAAAACACAAATAAGTTGAAGTAACTTATTTAATCGTGCCAACGTTTCTGCTAGAATTTCTAGCCTTCATCAGGGCTGAGAACAGAACAAGATAACAACCAATGAATACAGCAAATAAAAAATAAAATATAAACAGAATGACATAACGTAAATAATTTTACAGAATGGAATTAATAAAATAAAGGGATGAGAAAAGTGGAAAATAAAATGTATACATAGGTAATTGAATAAGTAAATAAAATAACATAATTAAGGAAATAAAATAAAAATGAAGTTATATAATGCAAAGAAATATGAATATATTAGTCTATAAATAATGTTAGTCTTATTTACAAGTTCGGAAAAATATTTGAGCATTTCCCACCACATCTCTCTCGTCCTTTCTCCATACATCATGTCAAAATAAAAGGTCCCCCAATACAATCCAAACCCAGGCGTAAAGGATCTATAAAACTGTATAGATCCTCAGATGGTCAACCAGCTAGCCCCCAACATTAAAAGAATAAAAAAATTATATTTGGTGATCTAGTGGGAACTACAGGCTATTGAATATAACTAAACCGGGCAGGTACGCTATACCGAATATCCAAGACTGTATGGCTCTTTTTAGAAAACAAAACAATACTTTGTACATTGGATTTGGCTCACGCTTACCAACAAAGTTGAGGCGCCAGAAGATATTTATAAAATTGCCATTACCTCACAGTTCGTCTTATTTAAATTTCCCAGCATGTCTTACGACCGCAACTGAAACAGCCCTTTGATTTATCCGGAGATTGAGCTGCCAATTAACATAGTTGGAAGAATTGCTTTGTAAATAGAAGAACGTATAATTGGTACTCTAATTTTGTCACAAGGCATTAAACAGCTCCTTACATCGAACGATAAGCTAGGTGGCCATAAGTCAATTCTATTACGGACCAGTCTGCATTGATTGCTGCAAAAGCATTCTAGGACCACTGAATCAGCCGTTTCGGAATGCCTATGCATGTTGTAACTGATGAAATTTTAGCTTGTCCACACTATTACTTACCACTTTTCTCACGGAATAACTGACAGGTAGTATAGAACCACTCAAGACGGCACACACGCCTGGAAGCTTCTGGAAATGCAAGATTCCTTGCATGGTCGGAGAATCTTTGGGTCGTACCCCTAGGCCTACACGCAGCTATCAAGAGCGCTGTGAATACCCGAGCTCGCTTCCGGATCATGGTTGCGACTACCAGACGACATCCATGACCAGCTGATAGCGTACAATACAGAGCTGTCTGATTCGCGTGCTAAACAGAGAGGATAGAACTACTGCGACTTTCGGTCCAGCATGAAACTCCGAACCAACGGTATTCGTTCATCCACAGCTGCACCTTCATTTTCCTATAGGATGATTAGGTTATTTCACGTTTACCTCATCCCTTCAGAGGATCCTATCCGGTGATCTACAAAGATGTCAAAACATTTAACGTCAGCAAGAATAGCCGTAACATTATCTTGATAAGGGACCTTGTGAAACCTGAACCTACACTAGCAGAACGTCCTGACACCCCTTATTCAATTTTAAATAATATTAACTCATCTACAGCAGATATTAACAAATTGAATAATGTTGAATCCTGGAAGGTTATTCTTTTTTCAAATATTTTTGCTCACTTTACATCGCTTGCAAAATTATAGTTACATCGGAAATATGATTATTTAATACCTAATAAAACCTAAAACTGTTAACAGACCTATTATAGGCTATCAAAATATTCCGTTATAAATATCAAACTTACTGAAGAAAAGATAAATTTGATTTAAATGGATACAATTATAATTGAGTAAGCCTTTAAGCAGGGACATTAATGAATTAACATTTCACTCAATGTGTTTTAAATACATATCTTATACCATATTTGGGAAGATGACTTCTTTAGCAAAATAGCTCCGAGTTCTTATAATTTCGAAACGGTTCGAAAGTTGAAATGTAAATTCTTCAATCCAGAACTATTATTTGTCTGGAATTTTAATCACTATACATGAATATTGCATATCGTTAGTACAATGTCAAACTGCGTATCTGAAAATTTCTTAGAACATTGGTTTTCAATAATTACACCAGATAAGAGATAGCAGATAATTAATAATTTCGAAATATGTCAATTGATCATATTCATAACTTCAAATAGTAACACCGCTTATTCAATTAGATCTTTTCGAGATAGAATAGAAAAAAGTATTCAAGGAGAATATAAAACCACATTTAAATAAAAAGAAACCTCAAGATAGCAAATCATAAAGATGAGTGACTTCGGCTATATATAATTTCTCCAAATATAATAATATATTTTAATGAATATCAAATAACCTGGTAAACAAATATTTAAAAATATAAACCTTTCTCAACAGCTAGCAATTACATAGAGACAATAATACTTATACAATGATTTAAAAACCTCAAAAGTTGCTTAGTAAGAGAACCTTTTTTGATTTTTTTTTTTTGGTTTAAACATCTAACTCATAGAGTTATTCAATTTAAAACCAATATCTTACAACTTACAAAAATTCAAGAGTAAAAAACAAAAAATATATTTCAGCCGACATGTAATAATCCGAAAGAGATGAGAAAGTAAAATATTTCACAATAAAGGAGAATATTTTTTTTTTATTTAATAATTTATTTATTGTCATTTACAACTGTATACAAATATATACAACTAGTAAATTTGCTGTAGTTGACATCGTGACATGATACAAACATGTGGAGAATCTACTCACTGATAGAACTCTAATAACATTTCTAGAGGAGAGGATCTCGAGGCCATCTTCTTTTCAGAATCCTAGGAGGATTATTAGATAATGAAGGAGAAGTCAGGTTAGAAACAAGTGGATTTGGGTGGTTGAGAAGTTTATTATTGAAGGAACGGTATCTGGTTCTGGCCAAATCGGCAACATATGGAACATTGAGGTCCTGATGGATGACTTGATTTGTGACAAAGTAAGGAGCATTAAGGATATTACGAAGGATTTTGTACGGTAAGGATTGGATTCGGGAGGAATTTGATGGTTTAATGGAGCCCCAAAGCTCAACTCCGTATGTCCAGATACACCTTATAACAGTCATGTAGATTAGTCTTTTGTAATGAATAGGAAATTTAGATCGTTTGTCTAGTAAATGTTGTAATAGTCGGAATCAACGAGCTGTTTCTTGTCTTTTTAGTCTTGTATGAGGATTCCATGTCAGGATAGTGTTAGGATGGGTTGGGATATCAGCTGTGAAAACTGTATAAAGGATAGGACCAAGGATATTACCCTAGGTGCACCAGCAGACTGACGGAATAGGGATGAATAAGCGCTGTTGTGATTTATTTGAAATAATCTGTCAGAGAGATAAGAACGGACAATGAGGAATAATATAGGGGGTAGGAATTTACGGATCTTGTATAGCAGTCCTGGGTGCCAGACTCGATCAAAACCCTGTTCTCCATCAATAAAGACTCCCGAGCAGTACATTCCGCGCTCTAATGAAGACGAGACAACATCAACCACACGATGGCATTGCTGGATAGTGGTGTGGGATGTTTGGAATCCAAACTGGTGATCTGGGATTATGTGGTTGGAATCAAGGATAGGGTGCAGGCGTTTTAAGATGAGTTTCTCAAGAATTTTGCCCTTGATAGGTAACAAAGAGATAGGAGGGAAGGAGGATGGGCATTCAGGCAGCTTCATTCAGGAGAATCATTTTGATTTTGGATAATTTCCATGGTTCAGGTAAAAGAGTGGATCTTAGTACAGCTTGTAGATGTAGGTGAAGAATAAAACTGATTTTGAGGAAGATGTTTTAGAATATGGGATGTAGTTAGGTCATAACCGGGAGCTTTGCGAATAGGTAACTTCTGAATGATGTTGGATATTTCCGAAGGATGAAATACTTTAGGAAGAAGGGTCATTTAGAGTGGAATGTTTAATTATTCTTCAATGTATTTATGTGGGTTGGATTAAGAATATCATAGTGTGGGTCAAATGTTTTAGAAAGGTGCTGACCGAATACCTGAGTGTTTTCATCGTCCGATTTTGTCCATGTTTGTGATTCAGTAAGAAGAGGGTGATTAAAATTTTTGAAGTTAAGAAGCTTCTTAGTGGCCAACCATAAAGATTTGTCAGTAGTCGTGAGGTTTTGAGTTAAGTAAGTTAAATTTTGTATTTTCAATTTTTTAAAGTTTTGTTTTGAGTTTGTTTGTCAATGTAGTATATTATGTTTTATCTGTTGGGTATCTAGTCCAGTGCCACTTCGCTCTTTCTCTGCGTTTTTCCTTTAATAAGATGCGAATGTGCTGTGGCAAGTTAGTACGTATGAAAATATAGGAGAATAAAATATAATATTTTAATAAGTTAATCCGGTCGAAATTGTTGTGATATTGAGAATTTTACTCATAACAACGAATTATTGTAGCAATCCCCCACATTTATGACTAGCTCATATTTTATTATAAACATGGGAATTAGGTATCAAAGTGTGTCAATAACTGCAAGGCCGGCTATATACTAATTTCTAACAGATATCAAAAGTATGTTTGTTTGGCCTCTCAATCATTATCAAATAAGAGAAACAATTTCGATTAAAGGGTAGATAATGTAGAATGCTTTAAAACAATTTTAGTTGAAAAATATGTACACTAATTGAAAAGACCTATTAATGTCCCACTATATCATTATAGTATAAACTTATGAATAATCCTTATTCATTCAGGGAGAAACACATAAAATTTTTCAGAAAGTACTAGGTTTGTTCAGCAATATGTCACAATTAAAAAAAAATAATAGATAATGAACGTACAAAAATGGGTCAACGTCATCTTTTCATAAACGTAAATATTGCGATAGGAAACTTGAAATGTAATGTGGTTGTTTTAAACCACACCTCAGGTTGACATATGTTGAATGAAGATTTCTCAGGATTCTACTTCTTCTTGACCCAAATACCTGAAATGCAGCTTCCTACCTCGAAGTAAGAGATAAAAGCATCACTTAAAGTATAATCATCCTGAGATGAATAATCAATAAAGGAAACACTATTTACTCGATTAGTTAATTATGCTAGTTAAATAGGTTTCACTTTGAACTGAAAGAAAAACAAGTAATTACTAATATCCTGAACGTAAAAATACCATACAACCTTTGAAAATGTGAAACAATGTAAAAAACATGACATAGCTGACGTAACGTATATGAACGGGACTTAACGGTTACAAATTATTTGCATATGTGAGAAAGAACCTGAGAAAAATATTGAATTATTTACTGCTTGCTAGTGTGAACCTTCAAATCAGTTTTTATTCTCTGGGTATTTATACATAAGCTATACAATGTCGTTTCTGGATCCTACCACTACTTCGGCTTACGAATTTTTCGAAATAGGTTCAAATTTAAACTCTTCGGGGCGTAATTTCTCTGTTAAGCATGCAAATTAACCCTCAGTGATCCACTACTTAGTATTTCAAAAAATACAGGAGAATTATCTGAAGTTTGTAATAAAACGAAAAGGAATTGAACTTTTCTGTTAAGTAGAAACCATAAACAATTAACGTTGTAAGCGTGCTTCCAATCATTTGTTACACTTTGGTTCATTCAAAAGGTATATATGAAATTGTATTAACAACATTAACGACTTTAAATAAAAAATAATTCATCCTTGTCCAATATATTAAAGGTTATTCAAATTAAACTTCCACATTAGTATTTATAACATAAATTGATGTTATGTAAATAAATGAAAATTACTATTATTAAATAATCGTAACTGTGTAGTAAAAATTTAAAGTCATAAATATAATAATCATAAAAAAAATATTTTAATTAGGCTCTTATATTCCTTATTTGGATGAGCAAGAAAATTATTATATATAAAATTTATTTATGTATAATAAATAAAATTCGATCTAGGTACGAGAAGAAACAATTAGTTATTATTTATAAAACATTCTAAAACCATTTTCTAAATGAACCATAACTTTTCATTGAAAATGTTTCATCCCAACCTTAGTTTTTTAAATGTTATATTTTAACACATTATTTTGAGAATGTACCAAAATAGCTCTTATAGAGATTACCACAAGCACGGCCTTCGGATTCAAAGACGCTGGATATGATTCAGTCGCGGTTCCACCTCTACAAACAATCGTGTTCGGGATGTGAGTAATTCGTTCTGGCCGCTCCATCTGGCTCCCCATTCCCACATCCAGGATATGGCGGAATCCTTTTGCAACTCTCCTCTCCTCTGTATACACCCGCAGGTCATGTCTTTCTGTGCCGCCTCGGAGGAATAGCCGACACCTATAATTTTGAAGAAGCAGTGATCGTAAAAATGTACGACTTGAAACTTTTGCCTCCAGCTAATGAAAATCTAAAGGAAGCCAAAAGAAAAGGAGAAGAAGATGTAATGTTATTGAAATATCACAACAGCCAACTATCATTGTGAGTTTTCTTTTCCTTCGATCAAAGCGGCCTCTTATATTAGACGAAATGTAATAAAACTGAAAATTTTATAAAAGTTATAGATGATAAATCATTTAACTGAAAACAGAGCTATGGCAAAGCCTAGACTAGAGATATGACAAACTAAATTTTCAAAATAGGAATTAATGCTGTTCAAGTTTTCTGTAAGTATCCCAACATGAAAGGCAATAAAGCTAAAAGGAAAGAAATGTCCTTCCTGTCCTTACAACATATGAATGTTTTTCCTCTTGTGAATTTTTATGGGTTACTAAAGCCAATCAATAATATATACCTCATCGGTGAGACAAAAATTAAATTTAAGACCAAAAGAAAAGTAACACATTTTGAACTTAAATATAATTTTTAGAGTTCCTATTAGTTAATGTATCCTACATGTTAGTGATTCTCTATAAGCTTTAGACCTAATTCAATCTAAATAGCTTTATCAAAACTTTAACCATAATCCGAATAAGTTGGCCCATCCCAATAATCTTCCTTAATGGTTGGAAATATGTTATTGGATATAATGGTGCAAATACCACAATCTCCGCGCCTTGATCATTTATGGCAATGGCTACCTCACTCAGCCCCTATTAGTTTTCAGTTCCATTAAAATAGCACTGTTTTTTTTATTATTTTATTTTTATACCAGATCGGCCTGATGGGCTTTACTTGGTTGATATAATTATACTATATATAAAAATAGTGCTAGGATCTCTAGGAGTTTAGTGGAGGAGAGGTAAAACTGTGTTAGGAGTATCCTATGTTATGTGTTTGAATGTGGCTACAATAATTAAGTCAACTTTATGTTTCTTTATCTAATTTTTTGGAATAATTTAATTTTATTATTTGTTCATTTTTTAAAAATTTTTACTATTCATTAATATTGCTTATTTCAGCAGTCTGTTGTACGTTACAGTGAAAAATGCAAAAGTTTACCCTTTCGTTAAAATATTTTTAGTTTTTTTTCTGTTAAAGTTGACATTGCAATTTTATCATATTCCCCCTGGAAATAGTACGATAGACATTATTTAAATTTTTAGCTTTACCATGGAGAATAAGCTGCAACTTGGAGCTAATCCCGTCATTGCCAGTGAGCGGGAACCTTGATTAAGAACAGGAAACATGGGACGATAAGGAAACGAACGACAGCGGTGGATGGCTGACCAGCCGGGAGAAAGGCCATCGATGTTCGACCTCCATGGGATGAGGATCACGACGTAGGCGGACCGCACGACAATGACTTTCGAAAAAAAATATCAAAGGACAAGCCCTCAAGGGACAGTTTCAAACGCTCCATGACACATATTACTGGGGCATATCTTGTTTCTCTTTTGTATATCCGTTCACTGAAAGATGGATAAAAATCCACTTTTATTTTTTAATATCCTCAGAAAAAGGACTGAGATAAATTGAACATATAATCTCTAGAACAACGTTTCTGAACTGGTGGTCTGAGAACTATGACTAAGAGGTCCACAAGGTGTCCTTGGGAAATAATTGTTTCAGATATTCTAAAAAATTAAATGAGTAACTGTTAGTCAAAGTGTAGCTTCTAATAACAATCCTTTTATAAAAGTAAATATTTCCAATTGATATCGCATTAGATAGATCATGAATGATTTATGACTTTGCATTTATATAAAGTTGCAAAACCACGATTATTCTGTAACATTGTGACATTTTATTTTGATCATAAAAGGAAAATAATCAATGTTTTCACAAATTTAAATTTCCCAAATCCCAAAGCTTTTTTTTCAATTTATTTTCGAATAAAAGGAGTTGAGGTATGGTAAATTAAATTTTAAAACTTTTGTGTGGTAATTTTATGGTTAATCATTCGCTTTTCAAAATAGCATGGTTGAAATTTTCAAAATCCTGTATTGAAACAGGTTTATAAAATCTAGTATTTTTACCTTTTTGGATAACACGTGCTGAACCTTTCTATCAAATTTTAGTTTCCACAGCTTTTAATTTAAAATGTGTTTGTACAACTGAGACCCATCCTTATACATGAATATATTTGTTATAAACGAAGAAATAATTTTATTAAATAGTTCTAAAAGATCAGGGACAATCTATTCAATACAGAACCATGTTTATCTAAGTTTCAATTTCACATACTGCTATTTTTCAAATCAACTATAAAAATTTTCTATATTATAGTTTTTTTTTCAACTTGTACTTTTTTATTATAGTGGCCCTTAGGCCGAGAACTAATCTTAATGGAATTTATAGAATCGTGAAATGGTGTATAGAAAAATTCATAAGCCAATTTTTTTTAAAATTTATTTAATGTAATTTACAACTGTACAAAAAGTAAATATGTTGTATGTTTCATATACACTTGAAAATCTTGGGAAGGAACCACCCATCGGTGGTACTTCAAATATTAATTTAAATTAGAAGGTACCGTGGCCATATTCTTTTCAGACGCCTCGGAGGATTATCGGGGATTGTTAAGGATGAAAGATAAAGAATTAATGGGTTAGGATGGTTAAGGAGTTTGGAATGAATAGACGCATATCTGTTCTGGGCCAATTCTGCAACGAGTGGGATGTTAAGGTCTTTGTGAATGAGTTTATTTGTAACGTAATAAGAAGCGTCAAGGATTTTACGTAGGATTTTGGATTGTAAGGATTGGATGCGGGAGGAATTTGATGGTTTGGTGGAGCCCCAGAGCTCAATTCCATATGTCCAAATTGGTATCGAATCTGTTCAATAGTGGAGTATTTAGAAAGGATACTGTAGGACAGGAGCGTAGAGGTTTACGACGGAGAGTAAA
>NW_027105031.1:504348-504839 GCF_000696795.3 Halyomorpha halys
TAAATCACTTTAGAACAATTACAAATTTAATTTTAATTTTACAATAACATATATAGGCCATAAAAGTGTTGCCACACTTAATTATGACTTATGTAAGGAAAAGGAAAAAACAATAGCGTATGTTGTTAGGACTGTGTTAGGGTAGGTTGGGATTTCAGCTGTATAAACCGTATAAAGAATGGGACCTAAGATACTACCTTGAAGCCAAATTTAAATTAAATTTTCACTATTGGTCATATTTACGTACAATACTATAGATTAATGTTGTAATGTAGTTCATCTTGGGTATAAATGAAGTATTAATATATTAGTTATCACCTAAATAGGAAGAAAGAAAATTAGCTCTTAATCACTGTGAACTTTCTTTTAACTACCATGATAATTGTTATAATTATCTTTTTATTTATAATCATAAAATTCTTTCTTGAGACTGGCAATTTTTTACTAAATAATTCAAAACATTATCCAAATTATAGTCTCAAAACTTTTAT
>NW_027105031.1:505459-511013 GCF_000696795.3 Halyomorpha halys
AATAAAAGTTTTGAGACTATAATTTGGATAATGTTTTGAATTATTTAGTAAATAATTATCTTTGTTGGTGAAGAATATATCTTGTAATATTCAAATATTACTGGATTTCATTACAAGAGTTGTCACTTATATATAGTAATATCCCAAGACAAATGCCTGTTTTATTCCATTTTGATTTCTAAATCCCTTCCTATCAACTTAGAACGAGGGATGGGCTGAATTAATCAGTGGAAAGT
The DNA here is from genome assembly GCF_000696795.3 of Halyomorpha halys. Lineage (NCBI taxonomy): Eukaryota > Metazoa > Arthropoda > Insecta > Hemiptera > Pentatomidae > Halyomorpha > Halyomorpha halys. The sequence goes on from NW_027105031.1 coordinate 505,696, forward strand.
ACTAATATTCTAATAATTGACGAAGGTTGTTAAGAACCTTCAACAAATGGCTACCCTTACGAATAGAAATTCAGACCAACTAGCCTTGTACATTCTACAATCCCTTTAATGATATCCTTTGTTGGAATTTAATTACTTGGTATACACGGCATTTACTGCTTGCACAATGAGTTTTATGAGAAATATCAATTAAAAGTGTATAGATAGCTGCAATAAACAATACACATATCAGTCACATCGTTCTTGCACAGAATTTTTTTACATTTAACATTTATTGTTTTTATGGTCACAGGTCGCTTATTATGGAAAGCAAAAACTGATTAAGTTTCAGCGTATTAATTTAATTTAATAATTAAATGATAAAAATACTTTTAATAGATTCACAACCGTTTATAAATGTCTAAATTATTGCGAACTTTTATATTTTTTTATTTAAAAAAAAAAACAAATTGTAGAGTTAGTGAAAATTTTCATCGTTACTAAAAGAAGTACTCTATTAACTCACACCTTCCTATGCTTATTCAAATTAAATTAATCTATTTATTCAAATCACAATGAACTCGGGAATTTAACAATTTATTTGCGTTTAACATTTAGTTACGTTCTACTTTGTATAAAAATAATATATTATTTCCACTAGTACTTCAGTCTCAGAAATAGCTTCAGTCTAAAACCACGTCCATATCAACTTTTAGGAAGTTACTTACTGTTACAATAATACATAGATTTATTGCATTTTATTGCTTCATGTTTTACATGTATGTAGATTTATGATTAAAATTAAACATGAAAATGTATTATTATTTTCTTAAAACAAAAATATGGCTCGAAATTCCTCGCCCACCATGCTTTCTTTGATAAGGTAATATTCAGATTTTATAATAATGAGGAAACTAATGGAATAAGCATCCATATAAAAATAAGTAAGAGGTTAAAAAAAAACTGGAAAAAATAACAAAAGATAGTCGAAAGAACCAGTTCTAAGTAATCAATTTGTTAGGTTCTGTGGTTAAATAAAAAATTAGTAGTGGAATAAATAAATATTAAGGAAGTATATATTGTATCTAATCCAAATTAGAGATCATGGGCGTAAATAGTTCATGGTAAGGTGGCACATGTTACAAATCTATTGCCAAGGAGGGTCTCGAATTGGAGAGGTTTCTTCACTTGATCCCTCTAAAACAGATTTAAAAGTGTATTAGAAATAAATAACATTATATGAAAACAATAATCCAATTGAAATATTACTTTTTGATACCATAGATATTTTTTTTTTATTTTATTTATTTATTCAGACACGTACATCCAATATGATCCGACCAGACGATATCTATCGGTCGGTGACAAAATAACATATGGAAACAATAGATATGAATAAAATTTATTTATTGCACTTTTGCTTATTAGGGCGATGTAGGGTTTACTACGATTTGTAAGCTTGAACAGTACAATATAAGTTAATTTCTAGCGATAAAACTAAAAATTTGAGTTAATAATAGATAACTAAATACAAAATACTTAAATGAAAATAAAGTAAATGCATTTAACCAGTAAATGGGTTAAATACTTATCTGTAGTTTCAGTAGATTATTCCTTTATAAATCCGATTTAATATTTAAAGATGAGAGACCTCTGCAAACTAGAGAAGGGAAGTAGTCCACATGCAACCAGAGAAGATGGTTTATAACCATTACATTTGAAATGAAAAAAAGTTTAATATTTTGGGACTAAATCACTTTAGAACAATTACAAATTTAATTTTAATTTTACAATAACATATATAGGCCATAAAAGTGTTGCCACACTTAATTATGACTTATGTACGGAAAAGGAAAAAATAAATAAATTAAAAATTAAATACAAAACAAAAAGGTAATTACAAAATATCTGTACTATTATAATATTGGATCAGATTGGTGAAGTAAAAGGTAGTTCAATAGAAGGGTTTTAACGAGGGAAGGGTACATTTCATCATATTATTACATTTATTATCATATGGTGTAAATTTATGGTGTATATAAGATAATCATTCGACGCAGGAATTTATGTTTTTTAATTTGTTTTACTGTAACCTTTTCATTAGGAAATATTGGTGAAATATAAAAGAGCAGACCTAAAATTTGTAGTTTGTTACTTTATTAAACTAATTACTACGCTGTTTTGTAACCGTATTAGGATTTCCCAAAGTGCCTTTCCTATTCATGTATTACTTATATATGTACAAACATATGCACACGGATCTTACGAGATCAACCACATAATAAGGATTATTCTTAAAAAAAATAAATGTATATTCTTTGTTTTATCTGTCCTTTTACTTACAGATTTATTTCTTACTTACATTGGAATTCAAATCTGGCCCTAATTGAAAATTTATTCTGGGTTCAATATTAAAGACGTAAAATACTAGTAACTTTATTTTTCAATAAATCCACTAACGATATTTATTTGATACCAAAAGAATTAATTTAACTTTTTTAAGTGTAAAATCAAGTAATATGTAATGCTACCTGTTTTACATTATTTCTAATTTGGTCTATTTTCTACGTACCTAGTCAAGTGAATCTAAACAGGCTAGCATCTATCTTTGCTTTCAAAATTTGTTTTTAATCACTGATAGTATTATTACAATTTCATGAACAGAGGAGATAATTTCTCATCGGCCTTAATCTGGGACTTAGAAAGTAAAAATGAAGAACGCATTGATCCTTTCAAAGGATAGGGCAATAATGCAACTTGCGCCCTCTTACTTAATACGGTCCCGGTCAGTTCTTGATAAGCTTGATCCTTGGGAGTTCCCGCTCACTCCAATCATTTGAGGTTGTATATTATGACTCTGACAGGTCAGTTCCGGGACGTAGGCGGGAACATCCCGTACCTGCGTGTCACTCTCATCTTCCAGGTATTCCCCTGCTTCGTTTCATATGCAAAACAGATTGTAAGACATTAAACTCTCAAACTATTCTCTTTACTAGTCGATTATTAGCATTTTAAATGGAGATGATGTCAACGCAAAAGAATAAAAGAACGGATAGTTTTCCATTACAAATTTATATTTAAAAAAAAAGTCTACCACTACAACTCATGAAGGGTCTTGGACACAATATTTAGTATAACAAAAAAAAATCTGTTTCTTTACCAATATTTATAAAATGAGATGTGCAGAATCGCTGTCATAAATCTGGATTCTTCCGATCTATTCAATGGTCATATACCCATTTTACACAGACTAGGTATACCCTATTTTTTTCCTACCCATTTATTTTTCATATAAATATAGATACATAATATATTATACAATAATATATACAATTTATCTTGTTTTGCCTTACGGGATTATAAGATGAACAAAACAAAATGGTCCGCTGAAGGCGGTTTTACATTTTAGTGACTTGATAGCCGGGGGCTAACATAGAATGGGGAGTGAACATTCCGGCTGGCAGTATTAAGGTGTGGGGGACTTCAGGCTGCAGAGCCAGAAGACCTTCCCTCGGCGAGGACGTCAACCAAGAGGACAGTGCTTTGCCACCACCCAGGTCTCGATGGAGGGGCGATTTCTCGGAAAAAAGGATTGGCACAGGCTTTTAGCGCATCAAAGAATTTGAAGGGAGCTCCTCACGGATTACTCTATTCCTGGCTCGTTGGAGTGTGGATCCTCTGACTATTCGTCGAAGAAGGGAATTCTGTAATAAGTATACCCTAATGGGGCTAGGGATAAGGTCCCTAAGGGTGACCCACAGACGTTTGACAGTTGATATAACTGAATAAATAAATTATTTGTCACAACTAGACTTGAACCCGCATATGGCCTCCAAAGCACTGCAGTTCAGTTATTAAAGCCCAGAAAACTGGAGCAAGTGGTTTCTGAACTTATCACTTGACAAAGTTCTTAGATTATGGTACTCACTCGATGCATAATTGAGTGTTCTTTAACTTGTTTTCTATGACCTTATCCAGGGTTTTAGAAGTGAAGGAATGGAATTTCATTTTAAATGTGGTGGAATTTTTTTAAATTCTATGTAGATACAATTTTTTGGGCTAGAATTTAAACACCACTGTAAATGTGGCCTGTTCTTTTTCTAAAGATTAATCAGTCGAAGATCCAATTCTTGAAAATCAGACTAATTTCTAAATATGTATTTTAATCAATAGCAACAACTGCTCAGCTCCTTAAATATCCTCAAAAAATTTTCTTTTTTTTAACAGGAAATTAATAAAAAAATATTACTTTCAATAATCGTTTCCAATTTGCAGTTGTCATAAAAGTAACGTATTTAACGAGACTGCTAATTAAGGATAAGAAAGATTGAATATATATATGTAGTTTTCCTTTCTCCTTTTTTTTTGAGGATTCTGACATCCAAAAATCAGCTTAGTAGAAAGATAGAAAATAAGTTTAGTTGGTGATGTTGGTTTAAAAATTTTATTTCAAATTTAATCGCTTTGTGAATAGCGTCTTACAATACTAATTTAGGTCAAATATTTCACCTCTTAAACACTTAACCTTCACCAGGTTGAGGTGTGGTTGAAGATGAAACCACATGACCTCCGTCCGTAAACCAGAGATCTAGAAACCTAATAATGCTACCTGCCACTGACCTTGTGTCAACTAATTCTAAAAACAGTTGTTAGTCAATTCAATATTGTGTGAAAATATATTTATCTTTTATTATTATATATCAATAATAAGTAATAAATGGTAAAAAAAATATAACATATCTTAAGCAGGTTACTTGGAATTCTGATAGCGACATACAAATCATCGAAACTTGGCTAAAAAACAAACAATAAAACATAATGATAATCAAGTATATGCTTTATTTTACCCATACATACCTTAAATTGATAAATACATCAATTTAATAAATATCAGATGCATTCTCTCACAAAAAGATGTTCAATAAACCAAATCGGCAATAGAAGGAATACAAATTCATTGAAATTCTGGTCTTGTTGCGATTCTTAAACAGAAGCGAAAAACAACAGCTTAAATTAGCAAGGAACAACGGGAACTAGTTGAATGTGTGCGCTGTTCGACTGAAACACAAAAAACACATCACTTATCAAAGCCAGCCAGGGACAAGACTGTCACAGGTTGTAATGTCACGATATTTTTTTTTTCCAAACTTCAAATTTTACCGAAGGTAATTCTGTGATAGGAAAAGGGGTATAGTGTTATTATTTTGAGTTCTTATATTTTAAATAAATCACAAAAAATATAAATAAACTCTCGGTCAAGGATAAACTATTATTTAATAATACAGTTCTGGCAATGGTCAGATTCTCCACTCAAGTTGAGTGTTTGCGGCTTTAGCGCA
>NW_027105031.1:511343-519863 GCF_000696795.3 Halyomorpha halys
TTTTTATTTTAGTATGTCTGAGATCATTCATCACTATTACCTATTGCCCACAACTGTGTGGCAGATTGTAATATCTATCAATAAATAAAAATTTAATAATACCAAAATAAAATTCAATAAGAAAAGAAGCTATAAAAAAATATACTACACTCTTATTATATAATGAAATAAAGTAAATAAATTAAAACATTATTTACATACCAACCTATCAATCTAACTAATAATCAAACTAAAACCATTGTAATTAAACTGAAACAGCCAGTGATTGGCTCGTACTCTTCCCCTACTCTTCTGCTACGTCACCGACCCATCATAAAGCCCGTCTTTTTGGCTTCACATTTGCTGTTTGCTTATCTCACCTGTTATACTCCTTTCTACAACTTTGGAGGAGACGGTAATTGATTGTTAGTTGGGGAAGTAGCAATGCTTCTACAATATACTTGTTTTGAGGAAGAAATAGGACTTTATACTGTCCACTAACATGAATGGAAAATGCCGAATAATTCTTAAATCAACTATACATGGAATAAAAATTAATGAAAAGGTAAAAGATGGTCAAAAGCATTAAAAGTGGCCTATTCCCCAAAACGAAAAAAACAGTATTTTTCACTGTCTTTAACTTGGGTACGCAAACGAACGCGAAGAAGGTACAGAAGGGAAAGAAAATGCCATTGCTTGAATATCTAAATCGAGAATTACATTTTCTAAGTCTAGTTTTCCGGAAGCCTAGTACTCAATATGACAATGTAATTGGACAACATGTCGATATTTGAAATCATAAACAGATATTTTTTAATATTAGTATTCAAGTATCAATATATATTATTATTGGAACGGAATATGATATCAATGAATAATTAGTAACAGTTTTAGCCGTTCAATAAATTAAGATTTAATGTGTTAATAAAATTTACAGACAAATTATTTTTATTTTTCGATTCCTTTCTTTTGATTGCCGATAGGACAGAAATTGAAAGTGAACTTCAGGGAACCGGTTTTGAGGAACTTGCAACAGGAGCCAACTTTCCCCAAAAATATGTGAGGCGATGAAACATCCAGAAAATATCATGATTAATGTCTTCCCCAGAATGAAACTATCAACGCGCCAAGCTTATTATTTTGATCGTCTTTATAACATTATGTTATTATAAATAACTACGCAAACAGAAAACAAATCTGTTAAAATTATAATGTTGACTACATATATTAATTTTTATAGAATTCAGTATTCAAGGTAATAATACGTCTTCAGTAAAACAACTACTACTACACTATTGTCAACAATAGTCGAAACAATGAAATAGTCAATTCATCAAAATTAAAAATACTCTTCAAAGTTTATAATCGCTTATTAAATAAAACGTTATAATTAGTATATGGAGATGTTTAGATCATAAGACATGAATGGCTATATTAATTTTGTTTAGATTTATTTTATAATGTCCATAACATATTATTTATCCTAATGACGTTTAACGTGAGAAAGAACACGTAACTATCGTTTGTTGTGTTTTGAAATGTGATATCCTTGCATTACGAAAGTGATTGTTCAAGTACATAGTTTCTTGTTGGACGGTATTAGTTGGAAACAAAATTTTATTTAGTACTATCGTACACCAGGTGGCTTCAGGCTGAGGAATGATGTTGATAAGGATTGCAATATGAAGCATGAGATGTAAGTGAGAGGTGTAAGTGACCAAAACAATAAACGTTTGTTGATATTAATTTTCTGTTTGTTTTATAAAAGACGGTGATTAAAAGGGAGAGATGGTCAGTACTCGAAAACTTTTAACGTATAAAGTTAAAGTTGCTTCAATACCTGTAAATGTACTATCAGCTATCACGCCAGATCTAGTGAGACAACAATGCAATGGCAGTAAATACTGTCAGGACTTTGACTATCATACAACTTACACCTTGGTAGTGGTTTCAACAATTGTCCACTGTCCAGGGCGTTAACAGATGACATTTCACGCACTAACAGTGACACTGTCTTTATACGTACTATCGACTATCCAGACAGACAAGTTTAACAGTACTACCATGACAGTTTTTTTTTTCTTCTGGTCATCTCATGCATGAAACAAGTATTTTATATGCATAATAGGCAATGAGGGCTGCTCGTGTAATCTTATAGAATGAAGTACTCGATTACTTTTTAAAATATTGTAAGTGGTGAAGAAATTATTTTAATTACTTAAGGTGGGTGCTTTATCCCACCTTAAGTCATTAAAATAATTACTATGAAGTAATTAAGTTCCAAAATTAACGTACTTCTAGTCTTTTTCTTCGGTTCAAAGCGAAAAGCTAGAACAATAGTCGTATTGTCAGGTTTAGTAATTGTCTCTTGAAATATGGAATGTAACTACAAAACTACTAAATAAACCGATGTTTCTGATGGATAAGATTTTAATTTTTGCTTTAGAATTATTCTTTCATTAACTGCAAAATAGGAGTTTTTTTGTTGAATCATCTTTGAATACTGGCATAATACTGTTGTTCTCGATGAAATAATACGTTTTAAGAGTTTCATAATAGTGCTAAATACAAGATCTTTGTACAAATGTCAATACATGATGCACAATTTTATTATTTTTTGGGAGAAACGATTCCTACATTTTCCAATCTAAATTTTTTATGATAAGTTGTTGATATTGGGAGTTGGAAAGTATAGGATATATTAGTTTTCGGGTGAAACTAATTCCAACCGGGACAGGGTTTGTTTTGTTTTTTGTTTGTTGTTGGTATTTTTTAGCATACGTATATACGTTATTTTTAATCCTGAATTTCTTATAAAAAAGCTTGTGTAATATCAAGTTGTAGAAAATATGCTGAAAGAAATTATATTATTTCTTTTTATTATTTGCTTAATTTTTAGGTGCCGTATACAACGACAGGATTAGAGGCACAGTAATCTGAATTGCGTGATTATATTGGTCGATATAGTTTGTTGTCCTTTAGAAACTCAAACAGGTTCTTCTATTTTTTTAGCGGTAAGGCTTCAAGTTTTCCCCAGAAACCAAGCGAGGTTCTTCATGACATGGGCGTACCCAGCAAAGGACAGAAGCAGTCCTTCTACCCTTTGCTGGGTAGAAGAAAAAAATTATTAAATTAATAATTTTTTTAAACAAATACTAAGTGTAAGAACTAATAATGCAAATTTCTTTATTACTATATTAGTAATAAACCCTCACCATGGTTAGAATAAGTTAGTAACCTGTAGATAATCCTCCCCCCTCCCCAGTTTATCAGATATGACCAAGAAAGTAGTTAAAAGGTCTAAATGACAACCATCATCAACCACAAATTCATATCACACAATTTTTTTAAGATTTAAAATTCAAGATGACCCAAAAAACTCCTGCAGTATACCAAGAATTTTTTAAGAGTTTTAATAGATCAAAAAAGATAAATAAAACAACGAAGAACTGGAAAATTCAAACCTCGTCTTTTTGACCAATAGCTCCACCTGTCAATTATTTGGTTCATTCACAGCCTCTACTAATATAGTAATTAATTATTTAAATGAATTTTAATCAATTATCCATGAAGGAATCCACCATATATAATTTGGACTACGCTTTCAGTCAGATCCTATTAATGTTTACTCAGCTGAAATATATCTTTGATACTATCACAATATATATTTTATTGATGATTTATTATACTAATTGTTTGAGAATGGTTTATTTCAATATTAACACAAAATTCAATTGATCCAATTTTACTCTGAACCATTTATTTCAAAACATCTCCAACGTTTCGGCCCTTAGGCCATTCTGAAGGAGACAACCTTAATCACTGATGTCATATTTCCATAAAATGTCTCTTTCGCAGGCGTATTCCCCATGTCATATAAACTTTATAATTTAAATTCAAAACTATTCCACACAAAATATTGTTTTTCTTTAACCTCGTTAACAATATTAACGTTAAAAATGAGGCATCAACAGAAAAATAGAATCCTCCAATTCAAAAAAATAATAACTTTTGATTTGTTTGATACGAAGAACGAATCTGACTTTTGAAAAAAAAATGTATGCTCTACTTTACTGAGAGCGACCTTATGCTAAACGAAAAAAAAAATTATTACATAATAAATATTAAATTGACGCAAAGCTAAGGCGGCATACAATACCAAAAAAATTTCTAAAATTATTTAAAAGTATTATTTGCCGGCTCATAGCACATTGGCAAGACCCCAGGAGAAAATTAAATATTTTTTGGCCTACTGTTGCCTTTCACACTTCTTGCAAGTGAGATTTGATGGAACTAAAATGTAGAATATGTACATTGTTATTACCTCCAGGATTGAAGAATTAATAAGAAATCAATATAAATCACTTGCATCATGTAAAAATGACTAAATAAGTGGCCAAAAGAGTTATTCAATATTATATAAAAAATATATAGATAAAAAACATAGTTTGCAACATGCCATCAATATCGCAATAAAGAGGTCACTTAAAAGACCAATGACCAGATGAATATATTCGATGACATTTACATAATGCGATGGCTATAGGATGGGCCATATGGTTAAAATCCTTGTGGATCCCATAGCCTTTGAACGAAAATAAACCTATGTCAAGATCAGCTTTCAAACAATAGAGAGATAAAATAAAACGATATTGTGAAATGACTGTTGAAGGACAGCTATTTTCCATAATATTTTTTAAAATATCCTATGCAATTAGATATAAGGTTGTATTTTCATGGTTAAACCGTCATTGTTATAGTGAATGATCTTAATATGTTATATGAATTTTCTCTCTGCCTTTCAATAATTAGGCTAAAATTATCATTTTTAACTAAGATGATAAAATAACAGTTAGTCAAAATGATGTATCATTGCATTTTTTAATGAAGCTAACCATTTTTATGAAATTTTGTTAAATTAAAAAGTAAAAATAATTGTATTTGTATAATGAATGGAAGCATAATTCATCTGATTTACAAAGCAATTTGAAATAACAAACTTAAAAAAAAAGTCATAAGATTCAGTATACAAGGAATAATCAATTACACCGAGATCAACAATAACAAATCTTAATGGATAAATTCAATGAAAAAAATGAATACATTTTATTCGTAATTACTAGCAGTTTAATGTAGAAATTACTCGTAATTACGAATGGAATTTAGTTAACAGCAGTAGACCAGTGAGGTGGTAAGGCACTGTCACCTTGGTTCATAGTACAAAAGCCGAAGAGGAGAAAAAAGGTAGTTATCTCACCCCAAATTTTTTATTACTTTAATGAAAACTATATATAATTACTAGTCAATATTTATTAGTCTGCCAAGTATAAGTAGGGGGGATAAAAAATGGCGGCTGTTTCAAAGCGATAAAAAATACAAATTTTTCATTCAGAGCTCTATATCTCAAAAAGTAGGAACAACACAAGGAAACCTAAGAGAACGTCATTTAAAGAAGAGTAAATTAGCTAATATTAGAGCTCTAATAGAGTTATTTTCATTAAATAGTTTTCGAGATATAGCTTTTAAAAACAACATTTCATAAAAATGTATGGGACGTAGTGAAAGATCTGTTGTTAGTGAATTTATTTTGAAAAATCTATATCTCAAAAACCATTTGATGTATAGATGTCTATTAGCACTCAAATTAAAGCTCGTTTAATGAGCTATAAAGTATATTTTGATGTTTATCTTCGTAGGAGTAATAGTTTACATGAAATTTGCTAAAATAAATTGATTTATAGTTGTTCGGACAATTTTCATTTGCCAAATTTATATTCATATGTGAATATCATAAAAACTACTACCTCTAAGAAGAGAAGTGTAAGTAGGTGTCATGACCTACTTTATAGTAAGTTAAATTTCCATTATTTTGAGTCTTAGCAGACATATGTGCATCTTTTGGATCTAGAGATATATTTTTTCAAAAATCCAACATTTTATACGGACAACTATAAATTAACATTTTGTCAGTTTATTTTGTCAAATATCATAAAAACTACGACTCCTACAAAAATAAACATTGTTAGCCATTTATAGTGAATTTAAATAGTTATAATTTGAGTGCTGGCAGATATGTCTACGTCCAATGGTGTCTGAAATAATAAGTTTTCATAAATCTAACTTATTGTCCCAGCAATTATAAATCAATTTATTTTAGCAAATATCATGAAAACTACAATTCCTACAAAAGTAAAGATCATAAACTACTTTATAGTATATTAAACTAGCTTTAATTTGATTGCTAATAGACATCTGTACGTCAGATAATTCCTGAGATATAGATTTCTCAAAATAAATTAACTAACTATTGATATTTCAGTACATTTTTATGAAATGCTGCTTTTTATTAAAAGGCTATATCTGTGAGCTATCGGACGTAAATAGCTATTTTAGGGCTAATATTTCAGAAAATTTACTCTTCTTTAAATAATGTTCTCTTAAATTTTCTAATGTTGTTGGTACTTTTTAAGATATAGAGCTCCGAATGAAATTTTTTTTTTTTAGGTTTTGAAACAGCCGCCATCTTTTATCCCCCCTACCTATAGTTGGCAGACTCATCAATTATGACTAGTAATTATACATAGTTTTCATTAATGTAATCAAAAATTGGGGTGAGATAACTGCCTTTTTTTCTTCCCGGCTCTTGTACTATGACGTGTCCGCCGAGGGAAGGGGTTCAGACTCATCCGTTCGTTACTAGTAGAGAGGTCCCTACCCACTCGCGACAACGCAGACGACGCAAAAGCGTCACAATTCGCCCCTGCACACAGCGGATCTCATAACCTACCTTAAAAATGCCCTTCAGACGATAAAAGGATATTTATTTCTATTATTTTATACATATTTATATTTTCTTATTATGCATTGGTACTTGTTTGAGATAATAATATTAATAGGAGGGTGAGAAAAATTCCAGCAGTTGAAGGTGTAATATCTACTGTTGAGCACATCTCCAACTACATCTCACAAAAACTTTCTAAGCGAATTATGTATTTATTTCTATTTTACCAATTTTTTTTATTATTATTATTTTTCAAGGGTGCAATTCAATTATTACGTTTATTTTTCTGTCCATTCTTCAATTTCATCTTTAAGTACTTTATTATACTCCTAACCCGTTAGGGGTGACTTTTGTGAAATTTATACTCCCACTTTGTCGAATATTAAAACAAATCAAATTTTTTTAACAGTAAGACCTATACAAGGCCCATAAGACTGATATAATAATAAACAAATATAAATATAGTGAAAAAATAAATAATTTTATGTTGAGTTAAAATAATTTTTAGTAGGTCTTTTAATAAAATATAAACCGTAAATATTATGTAGGGGAAAACGATTATCATTGAAAACATATTTTTTTTTTTATTTATAGTTCGGAAATCGCCAATTAAATAATATATTAGAAAATTAACCATGCTTATAAGCATGAACATTTATAAAATACTGTTGATATACTCAGCAACTCCAAAAGTTTCCGAATATTAGAAACAATGATTGTATTATAAATTCATAAATTGAGATCATCAATGTTCTGAACCCAATTAATCAAAAAATTGCTTTATTTCGCATCGTAATTAAATTATTAGTTTTATAGTTTTATAGATTTAAATTATCTAATCAATTTTTTAAAAATAAATCTGCTTTGAATTAAATAAATTGGTTGTTACAAGGAAATTTTAATTAATATTCTAATGTATTTGCCGACACCTTGCTCCACATTTTTAGTCCAATCGCTTGAAGCTTTCGTGGAAAAACACGGCAGATAAACAAAAACATAATTTAGAGCTAGCGATCCGAATCCTGTTAGAGCGAGGTGTAAGGACCGAATAGCCTTGGCCTAGACTCTAACCGGCAATCAAGAGTTCGGTAGTCTGTCCCCTTCATAGTTCGGGGCACGTACCTCTCCACGCACGGGGGCGACGTGCTTCATTAAGATCAGTCTTGCCTCAGGCCCGATTAATAAATGACTTTTGCAACAGGATCCAGGGGCGCGAGATTGTCATCAACCTTTCAACCTATTGAGAAACCTACATTCCGAATTACGGCTACATTTAATGTCCCTTACCTTCACGTTCGTAATAATATGGCAGGAATTAATTTTAAAATACACTTAATGTTATATCTTACTTAATGCTACCTATGTGTGTCATTTATGTCTCCTTCAGGGCCGTCTTTAGCCAAGTGGAAGCCCTAGGAACATTAGGATATGGGGACTCTCCTGTTCAGGGATATGACCTTTCAAATTACTTTCCGAATAACTTTGAATTATAAACAACAGGCAAGTTTAAATCATTCATTTGTTTAATATTTGAAAAATAAATTATAAAAAAAGAAAACTGCATCACTTTTATAAGATACTTTTCTTGTTCTTTGATTATAAAATTCACGAATTAAAGGTCTCATTTTCTTTAAGTAAATCAGTTTTTATCAGTATAAGTGATAAACTGAGAAATGTATTTCTCTATAAAACATCTAGCAGGTTGTTTTATTGATTTAAAAAAATGGATGAAATCGGTCGCTCCTTAGTCTACTAACAAC
>NW_027105031.1:520674-523107 GCF_000696795.3 Halyomorpha halys
TCTAACAACACTGTCAACAAATCAGTCGCTCCTTAGTCTACTAACAACACTGTCAACAAATCAGTCGCTCCTTAGTCTACTAACAACACTGTCAACAAATCGGTCGCTCCTTAGTCCTGTAACAACTCTGTCAACAAATCAGTCGCTACTTAGTCTTCTAACAACACTGTCAACAAATCAGTCGCTCCTTAGTCTTCTAACAACACTGTCAACAAATCGGTCGCTCCTTAGTCCTCTAACAACACTGTCAACAAATCAGTCGCTCCTTAGTCTTCTAACAACACTGTCAACAAATCGGTCGCTCCTTAGTCTACTAACAACACTGTCAAGCGCCGTAAGGGTACTCCATCGAATCCTCAGTGTATAGATGGAATTCCTTCTACTTGGCAACAACAAAGAAACACATAATAAGTTTTCTTTAACTAATTGTGAACGATAGACTAGAGTTTTGTCCTTTTGAAATATTGCTGTATTACGATTGACCAAAGTAGGCTACTGGATGACAACGAAGGTATTGAATAAATGGGTGACAACTTGGATTAACACAACAGAAAACAAATTAAGATATATTAACACTACAGTACTTCCATGGAAGTCAACAATTTCAAGTAGGAGATATGAAGTTGTACTGACGAGACTACGATGAGATGCACTCGACTAACTCAAGAATACTTGCTGCTGTGAGGAACATGTCGACTAGTGTTAATGATACCACTACTGTTAATCATATACTGACAGACTGCAGGCATTTGATATAAACCGGACTCTTATATCATTTGGTAACTTTACTAAACGATAATATTCCTCACATTCAAGAAATATTTTATTTCTTAAAGAAAACAACATATACAATTTAATAAATTTCTTTGATTAACTTTTTATTACAACAAACAATATAATTTTTTATTATCGAATTATTTTGTTTTAATCTTAATAATAACTATTAGATCAGCGGCTATCATCTAGTATTGAAAATGATTATATTAAAAATTAATCGGAAATTGAACGTCATTATGCCTAGACAAACATTGCTATCACTGTAGATTGGCTTAAACATAAAACAAAAAATAATAAGTAGGCTTCTACTCTCCATGTTCTCTTTCGAGTTGGTCACAGTAAAACCCTATCAACTAGAACCAGTCTAAGTCGCAAAATATATTCATTTTGATGGCTTCTGTTCTTATAATTAAAGCATCATAGATAATTGAATCAAATAAGGGCTTAAGTAGAGACTCCAATGTCAATAATGATTAATACACACTGTTGTAAAAACCTAGTTCTTGTTAAATGAGTATTTATTTGCTGTTCACTACTTTTATCTATATCGTATCAAATACTTTATCGATATGTTGATTAAAAAATATTCACAATTCTGTTATAGATATCTATTCAACTAAGTCGTCATAGCAAAGGTATAATCGCCCCTTTCCTCCATTATTTGAAAACCCTCAAGTAGGGAAATTTGAAAATCTTTTTAGAAATGCGTAATTGGGCAAAAACATTTTACTCTAATAATTACCACAATAAAAAAAAAATAAAAACAACAATAACAATTGGGATTTTATTAATATAATGTTAGAGTAAACTAATTATAAACTAAGAAAGTAATAGTTATCAAGTTCAACGTTCAAAACTGGTAAATGGAAAGATAAAGTCCAAATGAGTTTGAAAAATCAAAATATTTCATAATAAAATTAAAATAATTTAAATAGTTTAATATAATATCTCTATTGATAAACTGTTTCAGCAACGCTTCTGACTGGCAAACTTAACGATGTGAGTTCCGATAAATAAAAAATAATTTCATTTTGAAACAGTTATATCTGTTCCATAGATGACATGTATCACTAAATAATGTTACTCCAAAAAAAAAAAATAAATTAAATTAATAATTTCGAACTGACAGTTAAAGCAATTAAGTAAGCAAGTTTATTGTGGTTTTCTTGAACCTATTTTAGTTTTTAGACTACTACTGGATGCTGCACCTATACAATGCAACCTTTTCCGGCTAAATACATATGAAGGAATCAATACATAGGAAATCACAAACCACAAATGGAAACAGTACAGCGAAGACAAGTTTTTCGATAGTCTCCTCACTCTCTTTATTCCTTTATTACATTCACTGACCCCATCCCCCTTTTTAACGAGGTGGCAGAGTTGAAGGGGTTCCGTCATCCCTGTCAAAATCACACTTTAACCTCTCCTTACAAACCTTCTTCCCTAACTCCCCTCCTCTTATTATATTTTTTCATCTTTAGTTACTTTTATTTTGTTTCACTTGCTTTAATTATCCATTATTTGTATATATTATTGTAAATGATCTCGCGATGGCTCCTCACCTCTAGCTATTGAAGTAGAGTTTCAAAAGAATTTCCGAATCCTCACCAGGGCTGTCACTCAGACTCAATTTACTCATCTACAAAGTAATAC
>NW_027105031.1:523862-524774 GCF_000696795.3 Halyomorpha halys
GGGGAATAAAATAGGGTTGAAAAAAGTGATGTTAAAGGATTGGATCAGGAACGAATGGCTAAAAGTATAATTTACGTTAATCCAACGTGTAAGCTACAATTATGTAGGTTGGTCTTATTCTGCATAGTGTTTAAAATGGTTGCATTTTCCGATTGACGAATTTTTAAATGCTTTTCCCATTATTATTAATGAAGATCATTTTTCTTTTAATTTTATACTCAATTGCACATGATAACATTCTAACATTGGAGTTATTGATTATATACCTAAAATATCCGGCGGCCATTTGAAAAAAAAAATTCCCTGTCAGGACTACGGACACTTAGGAAATGATAAAAATACTATCAACGTGTTTTTCAAACATGTATTACATATGAATCCGTTAACATGAATTCATTTCTATTTATTTATAGGTAAAGCTAAGTTTTAAGCTATTTTGAATTTATTACTGGACTAGGTGGAAGTGGATCTACAACGTTTTTCACTAACATTTTTTAATTAGATCATCTATTTGATTGGGAAAAGCTTTTGAACCGATTTATATTGGACATTCTTGATAGGTATATGAAAATAAAAATTTACAATCACTTCCAACTTATCAAAATTGCTTTCTGGTGTCTATCGATATAGCCATTAATAATTGAGACCCTCGGTAGTAAAATATTTTATCATATATTTATATTGAACTGATGTTTTTGGCATCATCATATTTTAAGGAATATTTCAGCTATTTTTTAAAGAATCTTTAGACAATTTGTTTTCCTTAAGTGTGATATTAGGTGATGGTCACCGACCGTTGTTGCAACATGTGAAACATTGCAACAAAAAAACATTTTAATATAGTGTACGTTTTTATATTGTTAGTTACCATGTTTTACGATTATATCAGTAATAAGAAATAATCAGCTTCAT
>NW_027105031.1:525191-529146 GCF_000696795.3 Halyomorpha halys
CCAGCGAGATAAATGCATTGCGATTAATACTACAGATAAACGACGTAATAATATTTTATTTGGTTATTTTTCCTCATGTTGCAACAAGCTAAACTCCAATTAAAAAGTAAAAAAAAAAAGAAATACTATAAAGTGCTTATAGTTCTTAGTAATTGTAATAATAAAATAGATATTTTTTTGCAAAACAATTGCACAAAATGTGAGGAAATAGAGATCTTTTGGATTCTGCGCAAATGCCGCGGCTGCTGCTGTAGTATGAATGTCGAGACAGCTCTACAACAGGCAGAAAACGTATACAGTGAGATTATTCAAAACCTGGGCAACATGAACATCTCAGTTAATATAACCAAAAGGGACTGCATTTTGTTCGCTCTCAACCCGTTCAAGAAATCAATATTTCCGAAGACTCATGTGGTAACCTCAGTTTCAAATTCCATAGTGTACTTGGGCTTAAAGCTTAACCGTCAGCTCAAGCTTTCTGCCCATCTCTGCCAGAAGACAATGACGGTCAGAAGAAAATCGTACCGCCTTAATAACTTCCTTACTTCGCCGGCTGTCTCACTGAGATTGAAACTCGTGTATATAAGAGCATTTTGAGGCCGGCGCTACTCTATGGAGCAATGTTATTCACGCATCTATCGGATGGTACCTAGCGACTCCTACAGAACTCCCAAGATTCGATGTTCAGAAAACTGTTCCGAACGATGGTGTGGAAAAAGAAGAAACCACCAGGGCCCTGTTTCATAATAAAGTACAAACTAGTACTATTAGTCTTGTAGATTTATCTTAATTCAACTACACAGACTTTTACGATAGTAAATTGTACTTTAGTATTTTTTAATTCCTGTAATATCACTAATAGTCATCCCTATCATGAAAAAATTAAGTATTAGTATTATTACAACATTAGTTTCTACACTTATACTATGAACTAATACTATTAGCTTTCATTATGAAACAGGGCCCTGATCTCCACACACACTATTAGATCTCCCAACAGTCTCTGAGTTCATCAAACGCCGTAAAATCAAAGTCTTCGATTGACTACAGCACCTCACAAATCCACTCGTCAACACTTTGACACTAGCGCCCCTCCGATGAGTTGGCAACAAACTACGTGAAGGACACGTAATTATTTGGTTAAGTTTTATAGTTAAATCCCTAAGTGATGTGTGCCCCGACACATAATAAACTTATGTCAATACGCACCGCAAAAATTAAAATATTTCCTAAACTCCTTAAAATGTAAACATTTTATTTTTATAAAAAGGAGATGACGCAAATATGTTTATATTTATACATGTATGTTGTCAATAATAATTTTTCTTATTTAAAGGGAAAAAAAAACCTAATATTCTATACAGTATGATCTAGACAATATACATTAAATGAATACTAGACTTTCTAAATAAGAGATGACACAACGTTGGGAGTACATGATTTATATATACTGAAAACAGAGCGCTATGAAATCCAATGAAACATTCATGTAAATTATTACCTTCAAAGCTCGTCAGGATAAACGAATGATCCAGATCTGTCAAAATTCATTAATGTTCTATTCAAAATGTCAATGAAATTGCCGATTCTTCTTTTGGAACAGAATATCAAATATAAATAACGATGCACTTATTGATCTTGGTCTTTGGTTCGAGCTTCAAAAATAAAGTCAGCATTATGTATGAAGGAATCACAGATATTTAATCATAATCTGTGTTCGATTCAGAATAGCATAATTTTTAAAAGTGATTGACTGAAATGCTGGGGAAATGCATTTAACTATAAGTTACTAAAATTATAGTTATTTTATGTACTATTCAGACTTCAGAGCCTGAGGACGTAGACCAGGACCCTGTTTCTTAATGAAAGCTAATAGTATTAGTTCATAATACAAGTATACAAACTGCTTAGTACTGACACTAATACTCATTTTTTTCATGATAGGGATGACTATTAGTGATATTACAGAAATTAAAAAATACTAAAGTACAAGTTACTATTGTACAAGTCAGTGTAATTAAATTAAGATAAATCTGCAAGACTAATAGTATTAGTTTGTACTTAATTATAAAACAGAGCCCTGAAGGTCAGTTATTTGTCACTACTCAGGTCTTAATGGAGGGGAGATTTCTTTGAATAGCGGGCTGGCACAGGTCTTTTGACCATCAAAGAAATTGGTGTGGTTCCGACCTATGAACCCTGGCACAGACGGAAGCTGGAGCACTTACTCACCAGTTTTTATTGAATAATAATAATACAATCTGCGAAAATTAAGGGCTATTAGTGTATGTATTGCTTCATACAAAGAACACGAAAAATCGAGAGCGACAGAAAAAAAAATTGTAAATCACAAACATAAAACGAAAATGTATACGTGAAAAAATGTAAATCCAAAAAAATAAAATGTAGAATAATATATAAAAGTTTGTAAAAATTCTAAATATAAAAAAATAGTAAATTTCATTTTATCATTTTTTGAATTTGAAATACTCAAAAAATAAAAACCGGGGGGGGATTCGAGAAAATCTATCAGGAGACGTTTCTTTTATTATTTTTAGAAGAATAAATTTTAATTTTTTTTCTTTTAAATAATCCCTTTCTTCTGGTTTTTACTCCACTACTTAGAATAAATCCCTAATCAGACCAGAAAACATAATGTTTTGGCTATTAATTTTAATAATTAAATGGTTGTCTATCACAAGTATAGTATACTACTGGAGCTTGAACAGAAATCATCTAACATAAATATAATTAAAAAACATATATTTCTTTCTCCCAATTCACATTTAGAAAGAGATCACATCTCTAGTGGTTCTAAATGCCTTAATTATCTAATTAATTTAACACAGAAATGTGTTAATTAAGTCTTATTTTTTTCGTTAGAGTATCTAAACGCTAAAAATGATTGTATAACGAATGAAAACGAGATGCAACATAACTTTTAAACCGTAAACTGTTTTATATTAAAAAAAAAAAAGTAATTTTTGTTTTTTTGAAACTTGTAAAACTGAGATATATTTTTTTTTATTTTCAGTTAGCTCTGTAGATCTTTAGCCGCCCGAACCACCCTTCTCTACACCTGCCTATCTTGGGCTACTGCTTTCCAGTTTACAACTCGAAAAATTTGTTCAACTCTGCCTTGAATAAATTTATCACGGCATTGTACACCCTTAGTTTCAGATTTTCAAAGATGTTTCGGGAGTTCAGAATTCTTGACAGAGCGAAGAAGGCTCAGGTCGGACGGTCTTAAGACACTTACTAAGCAGTTAATAAGTTGTACATCTTTTTTTTTTTCTGCATTGTTATAGGTAAAAAACAATTAAAAAATCTGGGATTTGTTACTTTATTAAGTTAGTGAATTATAAGAGTTAAGTGTGGTAAAAACTAATTTTTAATGTTATTTGTATACTTATACGGACTAATACCTTTGAATGAAAACCGTTTTATTAATGACCAAAAATAACTTCTAATTAATTAACTAAATAACTAGACAATTAATAAATTGTGAAATTATAAAATTGAAAACTTACGACAATCACACATGTTTACGGCATAACTGTTGAAAGAATTTTCTGCAAATTTTCCAATCCTTACCTGTAAAAAAGAAGAAAAATGAAAACTTCAATGAAAGTAATAATAATATAATAATGAAATAGCATAATAATGTATAGTATTATTTATTAACCATTAATAATTTTATATTTTATGATAATGTATAATTGTTTAAGAATTAAAAAAAAAATTGATCTACAATATTTTTTTACTAATCCTTAGGTTATTAAATCTCACCATTGTCCCGCATTATTTTTTACGTTTGCTTATAAGCTAAAAAAAAAAAGTCATACTTTAGAAATTCAAAATTTCTAAAAAATTCGCTTTCTTAGTTACAAGTTTGTTTTCCTTCCGAGTTCATTTCTTTAAATGTGATGGATTTAAATGGATTTAATTTAAAGTT